>NC_141333.1:17902772-18170272 GCF_037954235.1 Aulostomus chinensis | reverse complement strand
TGGTAGAAAAATCAGAAAAACATATTAAATTATACATGGACTCCATTTTATATCGCGCTTTTCTACCTTAGCAGCACTCAGCTCTTTACAGTGGTATCTCATTCACCCATTCACACACACACACACACACACACACACACACACACACACACACACACACACTGATGGTGGAGGCTGCCATGCAAGGCGCCAACCTACTCATCAGGAGCAATTATGGGTTCAGTATCTTGCTCAAGGACACTTGGACATGGTCACCAGGGGAGGTGAGGATCGAACCAGCGACCCTTCAGTTGCTAGACGGCCACTCTACCCCTGAGCCATGCCGCCCACAGTTAGAGCACACATTAAGAGACTGGAGCCAGTAAATGTATCAGCTGAAAAGCGTGAAACGATGAATCAATTACCAAAGGAGTTGGAGGTTAATGTTGCTGTGACCAGCTGACAAATTAATCATTCAATTGTTGCACCTGAAGCGTGAATGTATAACATATATGTATATATATAAAATTAACACACAATATCTTATTTTGCGTGGCGGTGGCACGGTGGTGCAGTGGTCAGCACTGTGGCCTCACAGCAAGAAGGTTCCGGGTTTGAGTCCCGGCTCGGGCACGGGATCTTTCTGTGTGGAGTCTCCATGTTCTCCCTGTTCCTGTGTGGGTTCTCTCTGGTACTCCAGCTTCCTCCCACAGTCCAAAGACATACAATTGGGGACGAGGCTGATTGATACTCTAAATTGACTGTAGGTGTGACTGTGAGTGTGAATGGTTGTCTGTCTCTATGTGTTGGTCCTGTGATGGACTGGTGACCTGTCCAGGGTGAACCCCGCCTCTCGCTCGAAAGCTGCTGGGATAGGCTCCAGCCCCCCCCCCACAACCCTTAACAGGAATAAGCAGAAGAAAAGGATGGATGGATCTTATTTTGCAGACATTGTAAACATTGAACGCTTGAACTTTCAAATCAGTTTAGGATGATGTGATAGATTTGGGGATTTTAGATGAAAATTTTCATTTTTGCTCAACTTTGATTATTTTAAGGGCACTACATGCACACACTGAGCTCAAATTTCAAATATTTATGCTAAATAAAAAAATAGCAGAATATAATGTCCACAGGCACTCTAAATACCTAAAGTACTTATTCCAACATATCTCAACAAATCTGGTGGTGAAAAATGAGTTGATGTCTTACAAAACTCAACATACAGCGCCTTCACACAGGACTGAACCCCACCTAACCTTGAGCACAAAAAAAAAAAAAAATCACCAGCATTTCTGCTGAGTTCCTGGTTTTTGGACATCTTACTGATAAAGCACCCCTGACGCGATTTATACCTACACACACATACAAGAACACACATCCCCACCCTCAGGCCTTATCTGTTTCACACTGTATCTGCCAGCACTCTATCGGCAGCCTGCCTGAGTGACTTTGTACCCAGCTGAAGGGTTCACCCCTCCCTCTGCTCCACCACTCCACCCAGTACCTGGATCACCTGAGTGTTTCAATGTTCTACATGTGTGTGAGCCAAACTTCAAATGTCATATAAACACAGCTGATTTGTGATGACTTGGAAGAGGGAAAGAAATAAAGGAGGAAAACAGGCGAAGATTAAGAGACGAGCCAAACAAATGCTCACTACTCTTCTGTTTGTCTCAGGAATGTAAACCAGTCTAGGCACAGCAGCTCCTGTCTGAGCACGTTGACACACACACACACACACACACACACACACACACACACACACACACACACACAGATTTGACAACACTACACAGGCCCACCAAGCTAAGATCTGCTCTGTAAACATGCAACACATACGGCTCTGCAGCAGGAAACAGAATTAAGAGACGCTTCCTCCACTCTCCTGCACCTTAAGGGGCAAACCAAATCCAATTCAAGCTAAATAATCTGCACCTGCAGGAGGATGGGGATGAAAAGTCTCACTATAAAGCAGCATTTGGGGGAAAATGTCAGCTTATAATTTGGGTGAGCTGCAGCCTGATTGGTTAAACAGTCTGTTACAGGGTAGACACTCAGTGAGCCTAATGTGATGGGTGGATAGATCAAAGTGACCCAGCTTACGCCAATCCAGAATCATCACATCACAGGCTTCACTTCATTTTAGATAGGATCAAAAACTGGTCATGCTGTGGGAGTGTATATGTGCAGTGAAGTCACAAGAAATGACAAGGGAGTTTCGTCACGCCAAGACTAGGCATGCTTTGGGGGAGAGGGAGGGGACCTGTCAGGGTGAGAGGAAGATGAAAGGGAAGAACTATTTTGAGAAGCCCCAATTTTGTGACGTGGACCTCTTTCTCATCCCTGATTAGAGAGCACAGCTCCACTCCGACCTCAAGGCACCGAGAGTGAGTCCGTATACACAATGCACATGTTAATGTCCTTATCAGAGAGCAATGTGAATCAGTATGCTAATGTTTGCACGGGTGTGTGTCACTTTAAATTTCTTTGGGTGTGTGTGTGTGTGTGCGTGCACACTCTCACAGCTCTAGACAGCCTGCCTGTCCTGTGGCGATGTCCCTCTGTCATTCCTGCTGTGTGTCCTCCCAGTCTGGCCATGATATTTACACCTGAACTCCAACACACACACTACACAATAATAGGTCCAGGCTGGAAAGACAACACTGTACAATTTATCCAGGACAGAAATAAAGACATTGACTTTTGCTAGAGTGAGGATGAAAATACAAATATTTTTTTAGTTGCTTTGATGCCAACACAAGGAAAATACGACAGCAAATAAGTTCAACAAAAGTTAATTACACGCATACAAATATCAGCCTCCGTGCTATAGCAGCAGTCCTCTTTTTGGTTTTATGTTCCGTGAATTATTTTGTGTAACTGTTTAACAGACTGATATCAGCCTCTGAGATTCAGGTCAGAATGGCACCAGGAATTTAGGCAATTGTTGAAGCCACTTTTCACAAGGTCAAAATGAGCGTTGCGATGAAATTTTTAAAAAAAGAAGAAAGGACTAAAAGACATTTTGTAGGTTTTTAAATAAATACTAAACAAAGACTGATCCACCTTCTGTCCTGTGGTGAGTCAAACACGGACTAATGCTGCAAGCATTGTTAGGTGCACCATTTCTATTTTAGCAAGGGGAGGACATACACAAACCCATGGATGTAGTTACAAAGGGCAGCATGGCTTGGAGGTAGCGTAGCCATGTAGCAACCGAAGGGTCGCTGGTTGGGTCCTCACTTCCCCCGGTGACCATTGAGCAAGATACTGAGCTCGTAATTGCTCCTGATGGCCTGGTGACAGACTGGAGACCCGTCCAGTGTGTACCCCACCTCTCGCCCAATGTCCACTGGGATAGGCTCCGCCCCCCGTGACCCTTAATGGATCAAGGGTATAGAAAATGGATGGATGAAAGGATGTCATTGCATGTGTGTGTTAATATTCTCATGAGCATGAATGCCCTCCTCCACAATCACACCTGCAAGCTGCCCAGTTCCACCAGAGCCTCTTCAAACCACTCCACCGCTCTAGTGGAACAGCTGGGGGTTCAATGTTTAACTGAAAAACACCTCAGTAGTTCTAATGAGGGAGGGGCCTGCAACCCCTAGGTTTCAAGCTCTGAACTCCATTTCTGTGTAAAACTAAAAAAAGAGAAACATGCTGAATGCAGAACATGTGTTTGTTGGGACTTAGTTGCATCATTTACGTTTCACTTCCTCCAGGAAGAATTCCTTACTAGAAAAACAAAATTTACTTTGAGGATGCAATGACTAAATGGTGTGTATGTGTGTGTGTGTGTGTGTGTGTGAGGGGGAGGGGTCATGTTTGCAATGACGGTGGTGTTATTGAGAAAGTGTGGTGAAGAGCCAGCATTTTTTGAACCACAAAAGAAAAGAAGAAGTTTTGAAGCAGTTCACAGCTGTCTCTTACAGTGACCATAACCACTCAATGTACTAACAAAGCAAAATAAAAAAGCAACACATTATACAAGTGTTCTGAAAGTACATCAAATTGACAACACAAGTGTTATTACAATACTCTTAAAAGTGGTGAACATGTCTTTTTTTTTTTATTATTGATGCCATGTTTTCAGGCTCATCAAGTTGGCCAATGTCAGTGGTACTGGAAAATAAGCCTAAATTTGATTCAGTTAGAATTTAGCTAATTTTCTACTTCACAAGTATCCTGGACACACTTCTGTTGTTGAGTGTAACTGCAGATTCTGTAATGTGACTGACTTTACTGCATCAATTGATCAAGACATTTTCATTATTTTCATGTACTGCAGTGCAAAGACCAATGTAACAAGTTACCTGCTGTTTTCTCTACATTTGTTTTACACACAGAGGATCATCAGGAACCATCCTTAAAACAGTTAAATCTGCCTGCCACTGTGTGGTATACAAACAAATCTTACAGTACGACACACACACACACACCATCTAGGATCCAATCTCCTCTGACTGTGATTACTGCAGACATCAATGGCGTGGTGTTGTGGAGAGTGTTGCTATTTTCCCTCGTCGTCCTTCAATGTTTGTGTAATGGAGCTCAGCCTTTTCCGGTTATTGTGTGGGAGCAGGCAAGGGGGATAGGATTTGTGGCCAGAGTCTCACAGAGTGGGCAATATCTTGGACACACACACAAACACGCACGCACGTGCACACACACACACATACATACACACTCCCCGAGAGGCAGATCAGGGCGAGCAAGAAGTTTCTCTGTTTTCATTAAAAACATGTATGTGTGTGTGGGTGGGTAGGCTAACTGAACACAGTTCGCCTAAATTATTAACTGATCATTGTGTGCAAGTGTGACCTGGGCTGGAAAGGTCACAGGGTGAAGAGGGAAATAATGTTAACACAACACATGACAATGACAATGACAGAAAAGAGTCAAAGAGCTCAAAGTGTAAAAACAACAAAGATAAGATAAAGAAGAGGACAGCTTGGATAACTAATCCACTCTATCCAGGTCAGCGTTCCCTTTCACACACACAAACACACACACACTAACGGACAGTACCATCATCACCACTCTGTACTCCCCTTTAGCCATCAGACAGCGCATGGAGGGATCGGATGGGAGGAAGAGGAAGGAAGGGGGTGAAAGGACACAAGGTTCTGACCTACTGTTATACCAGAGACATGTGGAAAAGAACTGGAGAGAAGAAACACTGGGATATGACGGCAGGAAGAGAGGGAGGCGGAGGAGGGAGCTGAGACCCAAAATAGAGAGACTGAGAGAGAATGAGGAAGGGAAGAAGACAGAGGCCTTGAGCGGGAGAAGGGAGAAAGCAAGCTAAACATGACACAGAAGTTTAGGAGAGAAAAAAAAGAGAACAGCAACAGCGTCAACACACGCGTCATTCTCCTGTCCACTCTCAAAGAAGACACCCCATTCCTCCTCTCTCTGTTGCTCTCTCTCTCTCTCTCTCTCTCTCTCTCTCTCTCTCTCTCATCTTCCGCCATGTTCTGTTCCTCCTTAAAAAGACAAGGAGCGAAACAGGATTTGAGAGTGAAGAGATTGGGGAGGGGGTGTCGGAGAGAGCAGAAGGGACCAGTGAGAGCAGGGACAGTCAAGAGCGAGGTCACAGGAAGAGGGCGAGAGGATGAAGAGCGAGGAAAAAGGGTCAGCGAGAGAGAGAGTGATGTCAGAGAGAGAAAGAGGACCTCCTGTGGATTGTCATCTGCCACGTCCGCCCAAGCGGGTGCTGTTATATGAGAGTGTTGCTCCTAATTCTTAATCGCTGTTAATCCCTCAACCATCCATCAGCTTTATCTCGCTCACACTCTCATTTCTGTCTCTGCCTGCTAAAACTGAAGCTTGAGCAGAATTGAACAATTAGATTGATTATTATTCATCCAATAATCAAGAGTGCACTTGATAGAAAGAAACTTTTGTACAGATAAGAAACATTGTTTCCACATTTGCAGTTCTTACAGACTCTCTCATAAAGACTTAAAGCCACAGAAAACTGTGAAAAATCGGCATCACAAGTATCGGGGTCAACCAAGGAGAAGAAGTCTTAGTCATGAAGGGGACCTTTCACGAATAACTGGAGCTGAGGGAATTTTGCAATAAAAACAGAAAATATTAGTGTCAAATTTTAGACTAACATGAGCAATCACACAAGCCTTTGCTGAACGGATTTCAAGCATAGTTTAAATGACAGGAGAAACTTTCGAAAAATGACAAAGAGTCAGCTGCAGCAAAGTCAAATCAAATAAAAAAAACACAGATTCGGATAAATGATTGATCCTATACACTGGAGTCTAAATACAAACAAAGAAACAAAAACAGAAAGTGCACTTTGCTTCATCAGTTAGTCAGTCACAATTGTTGATAATGAACTATGTCGATCAGGTCCAGCTACTTTCTGTGTTGGTGTGTACTCGGGTTGTGACTCCTCCTTTTACATATTAGTGTCTCTAAAAAGAGAGAAACAGAGGACAAAAGCGCTATCGTCTCAACTCTCTTCACCTTCCTCACAGTTTTACATATCAGGGCTTCAAAATATCAAGAGTATTAACACCAAACAGCCAAGTCTGGTTTCTTCCTTAGTCTGTTACAATCAACATGGATGATTTCAATAAATCCATGTTGTTGACAGTTATAGTCTGGAATGGAGAACTCAACGCTGTCTCAGAGCAATGACGAAGAGAATGTACTGTGAGAGCAGATGGGCAATGGGTCTACGCCAAGTGGTTAACTGACTGAAATGGAGCTGTGGAGACTTTATTGACATCCTTGTGTGTGTGTGTGTGTGTGTGTGTGTGTGTGTGTGCATGCGTGTGTGTGTGTGTGCGCATGCGTCCACAAACTGACCGGTGAAGAGGTCTCCATTGCTGTAGGCCTTGCCGCGTCCCTCCTCATCATTGGGCACGGCCGACACCTGCTTGGCCGAGGTGCAGCCCATGGCCTCACACTCTTAGTCCTCTCCTCATCGCACTCTCACCTGCACAACAACAGAGAGAGAGGCCTGTTAATGTTGAGGGTTTTATGATGCACTTCTCACAACATCCTATAAATGACTGACAGTCATTCTTTTTTCTTACACCAGTGATTCACAGCCAAAAATATTGTTGGTGTAGCAAACATGTTTACAAAAATATTCTTTTCTTTTTTTTTTAACTTGGTGTGTTTCTTTGTGCTTTTACATGACACTATCATATATAAGAGCAGCATGAGCAGGGCAGCCCAGTGGGTGAACACAGGAGATGCATTTACATGGTTAAAAAAAAAAAACTTTGCCATTAGATTGATTTGATTTCTATGTTCAGAAAATACTCAAACATTTCTGTCACAAGCTCCCAGAAAAAAGAGAGGTGTAGCTGTCAGGAAAAAAAAAATGTTCAAAGGAGATTGAGCTGCAGTACTTGAACACCTCGTGCCAGCCTAAATCTGCCCTGCTGAAGTGTCCTCATAGCAACAGAAGAGCAGGAACATGATAAAATCCTTTCATTATTACAGAAGCAGAATGTGAATCCCGCCCACCCAGAAGGACAGCGGAGATGAAGCTGTGACCATAACTGTCAGTCAATCACACATACTCACGCAAACACACACAGTCAGACACATTACATGATCGATAGTGTCAATGTCACTCACATATGCTGTCATTTGATAGAGCCCATCTGACTGATGCCACTCACAAAAACAGAGGACGATGCCGACCAACACATAATCTGCAGCAGTGGGGAGAGGAGGTGGAGTATCAGATGAAGAAGAGGCAGAGACGTTAGACAAAAGAGGCGAGGAAGGTGGCCTGAGGTGATGGGGGTATAGGAAGGATTGAAAATAGGTGGGAAAGACAAGAGCAGAGCTTCAAAAGAGCTCAGAGCACCCCTCCTCCTCCTCCTCCCCCTCCTCCTTCAGTGAACCGCGGAGCGTTTGAAGTTTGATGGCTCTACTTCTGTGTTTAGGCTGCAGCCGGCCAGCCGCCGGTTCTCTGGACATGACACAAAGCACCAGGTGTGCAGGCATCAAGGAGTGGCTGCTGTGTGTACTGTATCTTTGTGTATGTTACCAACACTCCACTATATGGGTGGTGGTGACCTTGAGTTGTTATTCCACACATCGCTGCAGTCTGACCATCAATAATAAAATGAAATGCTGCCGAATGGGGAAAGGAACCTGAACAGAAGGAAAGGAATGTGATCATTCCTGTTTTAAAAAATAATTTTTATAAACAATATAGATGTGTCTTCTGTCGGGTTTCCCCCCCACTAACTGTCCAGTCTATTATCAAAATTACAACTTGCACATGTGCAACTAGTGAGGTAGTTGGACTGTAGAGATGTTAAAAGTTTTTTTTTTAAAGAATCAATTAATTCTAAACTAAGCTGATTTGGAAGCCATATAACCGTTTTTTGTTACTATTACTGCAATTCAGTTTTTGTTGTTTAAATCGAATTGCAGATAATATAAATACATTTAAAACTGAGCTAATACGGCACCACTTTTGCTCTTGAGCATGGTTTCATCCGCTATCAACAAGTAGTGTGTTTACATGTACAGAGCAATGGTGTCGGTCATTTATTTGGACTACTGTTGGACTACTAGTGTGCTAGGTGGTGTCAGACTTTCTTTCCGTTCATCTTTTTTTCCCCATCACATACTAACAACGGGTTAAGCAGCAAAAAGTAGTGTGCCTTTCCAACAGTGGATTTAAATTCAAAGACATTGAAGAACAGACAACTCCTTAAAATGAAACAGCACAAAGTGTGTCTCTTTGTTCAGATATGCCTTTTTTTAGCTGTAGTTTCATCCGCCATGATGTTACCCTACTCTTGGCTGTTGTCTGTTTGACCTCCAGATTAAACACCACAGTGGGAGCTATGGAACACGAAGAACGCCAGGCTAATCAGGGACAGACTGAAGCGTATACATACCAGAATAATGTGCGTTAGTCCGACTTCTAGAAATCGGACTTCATTTAAACTAACATGTTTTTTAAAAGTCCAGTTTAAATCAGACTAACATCGCGATAACTCACTGACTGAAGAATACACACTTGCAGAGTGCAGCAGCTCCAGTGAGTGAGCAGAGCTGTGTGTCAAAGGGAAGGCAGCAGATATTGTAGATTCAGAAGTTGCAATAAACCTTACAATCCTATACATTGACCTTGCAAAATATTCTCTGCTGATGCACACCTGAGTCCAAATCCAATACACTTGAGTCCAAATACAATCCAATAAACTCCCAGATTATTAATCTGTATTGGACCTGGGGAAATCCTTGCAGTAGACACTTCATCCTGTTGTAAACAGTAATCTAGGGAAAATCAGGGAAACTAACAAGCGTGCTGCAAGGATTTTCATTCTCTTTCTCTAAGACAATAGGTGGAAGCAGTTTCAACAACTTAGATGATGAAACTGAATGAGCTTTACAAATGCTAGTTACAGCAAATCTGAATCTACACTACATCTCCACCTTAGACTATCAAGAGATATCGTCAATGTATGTGACAGAAAGGAAACCACCAATTCGCTTAACACAGTGGTTCATGACTACACTACGTCATTTGTATTCAAATTCAAGTAAAACAAATCTATGTAAATTGTTAGTTCTGATATGTTACTGCACTGACGATATATAAGGTGTGTGGATAGTCAGTCAGTTGTACAGGAATCTCTCCCATTCCTCCAGGTTAAATGAGAATAATCTCTACAGTCTGAGCAGAGATTACGCGAGTCTCCTCAAAGGGCCTGCAGGAGAAAGGAGCATTTGCACACAAGCCAGCTTTGGGATGAGTGCCTTTTTGTGTGTGTGTGTGTGTGTGTGTGTGTGTGTGTGTGTCACCTGTTGCCCCTGTGTGAAGTCTATGCTATAGAGCAGATTATCAGCCCATTCCAGGCAGCCTAGGACGCCTACTCGAAGGACTACCGCTCTGGAACAACTCAACTTTGGCGCACACACATACACACACACACACACACACACACACACACACACACACACACACACACACACAGCTGCGCAACGTCGCAGAAACACTGGCAGCAAATGCTCTACAATAATCTCATTCAGCAAATGTCTCTTGGTAGTGTCGCTTAAATAACGGTTCTGCAGCAAAAAAGATGAAACCTTGCAGCAAGGGTGCGTGTAACCAGATCAGTAAAGCTTGAGAAATGGTACCAGACAGTGAGAGGGAGGAAATAAGAGAGGGGACAGTTGAGTCTCTTGAGCTATTAATGTAAAACTGAAGTGAATATTAGATTAGCAAAGCAGGGAGTCCCTTCTGAAACCTCTGAAACCACTGCATTGAGAAACATGAGCAGCCTTGATAGATTTTGAGTTTCAAAGGGTCCCCAGTATCTGGGCAGCATCTGTTTGGAGGGCTTTGATTTGTGAGTGCTGAAACACCAATTTGTGAGTGGGAGCTGGCTAAAAATAGACCTAGCAGTCCCAGAGCTATTGTTGTGAGCAGGCATGATGCTAGACTGCGTGAATCGGAAAGCCAAACTGCTCTTACTTGGGTTATACATATAAGCTACAGCTAGTAGGTGGACTGTTACGAAGCCAAACACATTTATAAACTATCCTGAGAGAGCACAGACTGCTGCAAAGGTCCATGTAGGGTTGCCTCAGAAATCAATGACAAGTACATTTTTCTGAAAAAATCATGAGCTACTGTTTGAATACCATACCTGTGTCTATGTTATTAATTACAGCAGCAGAAGTATGTCGCATCACTGACTCATTACTGACAGTAATGCATGATGATATGGTGGGTTTCAACGATAACATGAAGTCACTTACATGTTAGATTGGTTGTCAGCAGAGCATTTATGAACACCACAGACGTCAGAGACACAGTCTAATCAGCTAATCTGATGGGAGGAATCAACTGAGGTTGCCATGGTGATGATAACTGCTTAGAGACAAGGATAAGCCCTGCGTGATTTTAATATGTCATAGCAGGAGTGCCACTCTATTTCAGTGAGCCAGCACGCACTAAACTAGAGCCCTGGCCCACCTCGATGCAACAGGGCCATAATCAATGTTACCAGTTGCAACCTACTGCTGTGAAAAGCTCCTCTAGAAATCTGGCTTATAACAGACTAAAGACCTACTCAAACTAGGTGATCTGTAATGTGTCTGAGCATGTTTGCCCCCTACAGTCTGTTTTTTTTTTTTTTTTTTTTTGACTAGTGTGAGCTATCAATACCATGGCCATGCACAGCGTGTTTCCCTGGCTTCAGCATGGTTAGTGCTTCAGCACCCTTCAGTCTACATGCACACACTCAGCTGCACATACTCTGAGTGCGCAAACTCATACAGAGAAAAATATCGTAATGAGAGCAAGAGAATATTATATATTCTGCAAATCAAACCAAACGCTATGAAATATTACATCAGATACACAGGATTCCCGACTGAATATCAGACATACAGCTCAGTGATGGCATAAACGTGCTCATACCTGGAGCGATGTAAGCACAGGCTCGCGGGGGAGCGGGTGGGGGGTAATGGTGCTTCAGCTAGACAACCAGGTTGGGCGGTCCCTTCGCATCATTATTATGAGGTGTTGCGAAGTAACTTGTCTCATTTTAGACGGGTCCAAACATGCACACATACAGTAAAACACAAATTCTCAGGTGATCTCTGGCAGGAGAGAGTAGCTTCAGGAGTATCAAAAGCTTTGGCCATGACACATGGTGAGGAAGCACTAGCCAACCGCGAGAGGAAGCCTAGTCTAGGGCCTTAATAACGGGACCCCTGCAAGAGGACATTAAAACAACTTCTCCCACTCTTGATGTGAGGTCACCCACTCTTATGCCCCATCTCACAATGTTAATGAAAGGAAATGTCAATTATCTGCCATGTCTTTCATTTCCACACTGAATTTGAACAGGGTCTTCCAAGTTTTATGAAAATCCTCAAGGTAGTTTTTGTGTAACCCTGCAAAAGGATAAAGGCACTGAAAACATGACCGCCTTAAAGGGGTTAATAAATAACTGATATTTTCCAAGAAATCCATGTCAGAATTTACCAGCGTACATTTAACTATAATTAATGACAAGCTATGTAGTTTGCTGCAACTTAAGTGTGATTTAAGCTCAATTCTTCCTTAGTCGATCTTAACTGAAACAAACACACTCTTCTGGGTGTGGGTTAAATGTCTGCTTTATTTAGCTTACCAAAAGTTTTCAAGGTTTTCCAGATTTTCCTGACCGTATGAACCCTGAAAGGCAAAAATACAGGATTCCTTTGATGATACAACAGTTAAGCTATGTAATGAAATTCCAAAATAACATGTTTTTGAGTTATTTTATGTTATGTTTACCGGGGGTGGTTGATGATTGAGTGGACCGAAGAGAGGCGTGCAGGCGTAAGGTGTGTTTCAATCTCATTGCCTCCCAGAGATTTTATGAGATGCACAATATTTGTCCTAAAGCCATGGCTCCAATTCTCTGAGGTAATAGGATGATTACCTGCATGGGAAAGGGGGGGGGGGGGGACCTCATCTTTAATGAACCAAACTGTGGAGAATTTTTTTTGGACTATCTTGGTTTCGCTTTCGTTTTTCAGCGAAGCACCAGAGAATGTGACTTTACTACCAGGCTTTTGCATGCATTTCTCTGATCAATGAGGGTTTTGCTTTTACTCTGGCAACTGCAGCTGGAGTCAGACACACAAGTCTGAGTCAGTGCTGTGCTCTACCCAGTGAGCCGCCTTGGTGCCACATGCAAGACCACAGTGGGGCGTTGCTCTGTGTTGATTTAACCCACAGGACAGCTGGACTGAGCTCCTCTTGAGCTCCCTTACTGCTGCAGACGTTGAAGCGTGTCAACAGAACAACCTTAATCTGACAAGTTAGCCCAGACCCTCACACCCACCATCTTGTGTTTTACACACACGCACACACACACACACACACACAGCCAATTTGATCCAATAAACCCAAGATCTGACAAGATAAAAGTTCTAAGAGTCACAAACCTGCGCGCTGCACACTCAAGATGTTCAAAGTAGTAGCCTAATTTTGAGATTAAAAAAAAAGTCATTATGTCATCCAGCAGGTCCTGAGTCACTTCTTTACTCCCAGTTTTATAGTTTTGGCTGAGAGTCAGTGTTTCACCCTGCAAGTGATCTTAAAAATGACACAACAATATAAGCCTCAGCACTGCTTTTAAATACACACTCAAAGGCACTGCTAGAACATGGCAGATAACCAAGACCTTAATGTGAATATGATTTGGCACGCACACACACACACACACACACACACACACACACACTGGCTTGCCCGTGTCTGCATACTTGGAGGTGGGACGTGACTTACTCTCAGTTATGTGAATAGGCCTCCTTTACAAGTCAGTTTGTCAAAGGAGGAACTCGACAGAACTGTGGAGGGAGATGTGAGTGTACACGTTTGTATAAACACACACACACCGTGCACAGGCACAACAGTGTGCTGCGCAAAGGTTTGTCAAACTTCGAGCTGTGCCAGAGGCAGCAGGAAAGACCACAGAGCCTGAAAAACTCGTTGAGCTAAACTTAAAAGACAAGAATACTAGTTTCCAAAGGTATGTAACAGGTTATTTTCTGTGTGGATTTTATTCCCCTCGGTGTTCATCAGTTCCCATCATAAAAGCTACAGCAACAGGAGTGCCTGACTGTGATTCAGACTTCCAGCTGAACAAGGAGATTTGAAAGCTCGTGATTTTAGCTGCAGGCACAGATTTGCAGCCACAGGGAGATTCGGCTGCATGGCATCTGTGACGGGCAGCCAGAGATTCTTGCTGCACATCATGATGCGCTGCTGAGTGCTGAGCTCTACTCTGCCGGTCAGGACTGCTCTGTATTACAGGGAGGGGAGCTGAGCTGGTCGGTGCATGGCTTTATGCCACAGCGAGCACATCCACAGAGCCTTGGAAACAACACAAGTACAATGAGTACTTGAGTGAGGTAGTGAGACACCTTTAGTATAATTGGACACATATCAGCCTAAGCAGTAGGAATTTGCTGCATGAGACATTTTAAGGCTCATGTTTTATGATGTATGTAGTGACATTTTTTTAAGGTGGTCCATCTCTCTGTCCCTTTATCCTTAATAAAATGTTTAAGGAAAGATTTTGGTGGTCAAAGGTTACCACGAATGAAAGTGGTATCTCAGAAATGCCCAAATGGAGTCTCTTTATATATTGTAAAAATGTTCACTAAAGGGTGAAGTGGTTAGATTTTGGTGGTCAAAGGTCAGGGTCACAGTTTCTATACAAAAAAACAAAACAAATCATTTCCATCCATAATCCAGAATCTAATGACTATTAATCACAGCGACGCCATCAAACAAACTTGTTCAATGATAGGCTCTATTGACACCAGATACTTGAACATGACATGGTAAGATACAGATTAATGGAGTATTGATGATGGTTCCACTGTAGCATCTTACTCAGCCATGACAGTGTGATGGTGAGACAGCAGGTATGTACAACACAAAGAGCCATTTATAATTTCCTGCAAAAGTTACATGGAATTCAAACAAACCCTCAAAAGTGATCCAGAGACACTACAGTGATAGCTGCAACAGAAACACAACTCACCTTGTGTGATGGTTAACGTTGTCACATCACTCAACCCTAATGCGATAGAAACAGCTAACAGCTAATATATAATATCTAACTTTATGGTAGCTCTTGTGACCTGAAGCACCTTCTCAACATGCTGGTGGAGGGTCTTGCCTGTGTGCTGCAGTGTGTCTCGCGCATCTCTGCCTCCCTCTGTGACAGAGCAGAGCTTTAGCAAAACTCAAGCCAATGCGCCATAATATTTACTCTAGCCAAGCAGCAAATGCTGCGTGTCGCCTCTTGTCCCAGTTCAAACACTCCATCAGTCTGACAAGCTCAAGAAGCACCGCCAGCACACACAAGCTAGTGGACGTAAAGGTTTCTCCTTAGCGCTGTGGTGCTGCTTAAAGACAATGTCTTCATCCTCTCTGTCACAGTCTGCTCACTCTTCTGCCTCACTGTTGTGATCAAGCTGACAAGTGTTGGAGGGAGCAAGATACAGGAGCTCCTCTGTCCTGCTGGGGGAAAACTCCAGCTCAGCCTCATGATTGACAATAAAATATTTGGCACATAGACGTGGCATGTACAGGTGAAGGTTGTCAAAGTTGTTACATACAGATACGTTGGCAGAAGGCCTGTGTTTTAACTCACAGACATAAACACAGAGGGGTGAGTGTGGTGCCTATATATCCTTCCTCTACAGCTGTCCTGTTTCCATCAGTGATGCCCACTTTGAAGTACTGCATTACAAACGTTATATTGAAACTGCAAAATTCAAAAAACTGGATGTGACCATGCAAAATGGGAGACAAAAAGCCCCTTATTAATGATGCAGGATAATATTGGCAGGTCACCAGTATCAGCAGATACCTAAGCCAATTTTTTTTTTTTAATATCACCATCCCTACTCACAATGTTAACGTGTTGATCAGTATGTACAAAATGTGAATGTTAAATAGACTTCTTTTTAACAGATAATATCAACATCAATAAACATGGGCTGTGAGCCAAATCAGTAGTGAAATACCAGCAAAAAAAAAAAAATCCCTCCAATTTTTTCTGACTAGCTGTGAAAACATGGCTGCTAGTAAACTACGGTACAGGTACGTGTGGACCACAGAGAAGACCAAATTATTCCTCAAGACCTCTCTCCAGTTTTTTTTAAATGCCTGTAAATGGCCATGACAACCAGTTTTATTTGCGGGCTACTCAGTTTGTTACAGCTATGTGTAATGTTGCCAATTATGCCATCTTCTTGCAAAAAGGCTTTTTATTCAGATCAAACAAAACAACATTCCTGAGAGCAAGAAACCCACGTGTGAATCAGACTATTCATGACCATTCTTAACTTCAGAGATTAGTCAAATAGGCAAACAGTTGAATATTCCTATGAAGCCTTAATGGAGCAACCAAACAAAAGGGGAATTGTTCCAGCTCAAGTTGGAGAGTAAAACATCTCCTCTGAGACCCGTAAATAGTTGCAGTTGGTACCCCACAGTTCTCAAGAGTAGGGCAGATTCCCTGAAAGTGAAAACGCAAGTAGTCCTACCCATGTTACCCTCTCCGGTATTCCCGTTTCTGTTCTGCTGTTTCCAGTTGTGCGGTAAAAGCAGGTCACAGTCTGAGGTGACTGTGAGCTGATCTCCTCAGTCAGCTCAAAAGGGTGGAAAAGTAACAGAGGAAAGGCTTTAACAATATCATGGCTTCCTCCTACGTCGACATGACTCAACCAAATCTGAGCATCAGCAGTATTGTTCAGGTTTTTCAGTCTGACGGTGTGTCAGCATTTGACTCTTCTACCAGCCACTTTACATTTGATTTCAGATCCTTTTCAATTCCACGGTTGTGCGTAAAGCCTTTGTTTTTTCCTGTCAGTGCATTTATGTATTCAAGTTTGGAGTTAGTGTGTGTGCGCGCACGCTTGCTCATCACATTCAGATAACAGACAGCTGCACATGGCTGACTCCAACACAGCAGCCACACAAGGTCAAACATGTTTATGTTTTCTCCTCCAAACCAATCTGAATTGCTAACAGGCCAATCCGCTGCTACCAGCAAAAACAAAAAGGAACAGCGGCATTAATATTCATTTAAAATTATCACGGCTGAAGGAAATAAATCCATCTACGTGTAATTGGCGAGCAAGCTGCAGGATAATTGGCAAAGTCATTTTGAGAGTGTGTGTGTGTGTGTGTGTGTGTGTGTGTGTGTGTGTGAGAATGTTTGCGTGTTCTGGGGCTTCACCAATGAGCTGCAGATGAGCCTGTGTTTCATGTCCCAACACGGCTGGTGTGATAGCCACAATATTTTTCCTTTAGATGCGAACCGGTGCTTTTCCTGCACAAAGGAATCTTTCATTCGACAGGCCCTTCAATGCTTTTTATTCTATATTCAAAAGATGAATGATAGCTAATGTGAAGTTATTATGCAGCACTTCACAACAGGCAGAGAGGAGCACAGCCATGTAATGAAACCATCAGAATATTAATAAGGATATACAGTATACTCAAATATCAGCAAAGCTTTCCACAGCATTTTCACAAAGACACCTATATTCTCACATTGTGATGATCAATGATTGAAAAGGAGCCATATAATCAGATAAAATTACAAATAACTGACCTAAAACCAAGAGAAAAATTGTTAATGTTCCTTCATCTCAAAGCCAGTGAAGCTTTTTGAATGAGTTCTCTGTTCAATGCATGGAATGAAGTCAGTGTTTCCCACTAGTTTCATATATTTTAAGTTTTTTTTTTTTTTAAGGTTGTTTCTTTAAAATAAAACA
The DNA here is from genome assembly GCF_037954235.1 of Aulostomus chinensis. Taxonomy (NCBI): domain Eukaryota; kingdom Metazoa; phylum Chordata; class Actinopteri; order Syngnathiformes; family Aulostomidae; genus Aulostomus; species Aulostomus chinensis. The sequence goes on along the minus strand of NC_141333.1, from coordinate 18,152,980 downwards.
TAGCAGCAAATATCACACTGATGAATTTCAAAACTTTTTAAGTTGCAAACGTGGTTGTACCAGACTAAAGAGGTGGCTGAGGACACCAGCATGCTGAACATGCAGAAGAAGACAGAAGCTTCATTGTGGTGACAAATGAATGTGTGGTGTAGTTTTTCAACGGCCTAATGTTATAATTTAATGTCTTAAAACTGCATTTGCACTTCAAAAATCATACAAAGTGGTGTAAATTCATTCACAGACATTATTTTTGGAGCATAAACTGTTTCAAGTCCCATGAAATTAGTTAACAACAGAAATTAGTTTCTGCAATGATCAAAAATCCAGTGTAAATATCTCATTGACCTTTAATTGAGGGAACCATCCATCCATCCATTTTCTTCTGCTTATTCCTTACTAGTAAGGGTCGTGGGGGGGCTGGAGCCTATCCCAGCAGCTACGGGCGAGAGGTGGGGTTCACCCTGGACAGGTCGCCAGTCCATCGCAGGGCCAACATACAGAGACAGACAACCATTCACACTCACAGCCACACCTACGGTCAATTTAGAGAATCCAATCAGCCTTGTCCTAACTGAGGGAACCTTCTTGTTAAATATATATGTCATACATATTTAAGTGTTTACAACATTTGACCTATATGGTGCGTCCTCTGGAAACTATCTAGTGGATAGTGTCCTGCTCTGTTTTCATCGGGGTTTCACTTTCCCCTAAAACTGTTTGTTGTTGTTTGCTGGATACATTTGCACAGCAACGTCACCATCTTATTGTTTACGCAAACCGATCACTGAAGCTGGCCAGCCGTTCTTCATTAGGACCACAAAAAAGGAAATCCCTGCAGAATTCATGAGGAAGTGCAGAGAATGCCAATGAAGAGCAAAGCAACGGGGCAAGAGAGCTGGGTCACGACAACAGGGCCTGGTGGAGAAGGGGAGATCAATAGCACACTCACACCAAGCACGTTAGTCCCTGAGAGTCTTGTTCATCTGAGGAGTGTGATGGCTCTGTAGTGCACCCAGACATGGCACACTGTCTTGGCCCTGGCATGGTTGGAAGAGGTGGGCTTTAGCACGTGGATGGGACTGACATACATCGGGGAAGCAAGCTCTGGCAGGGCGCAAGCTCTGGCAGGGCGCACAAAATTGCCCACACATACAATGGTACAGAGCAATGATGGCATCGGGATATTTTCATGCGCCTTACCACGTGTGTTACTTTACAGAAGAATTTTTACTCCCCATCCCGTTCCTGCAAGATGACTCCCTGCCCGTCCTGCTCCTGTGACTCAATTAAATACTTCCTGCCCCGCGGGAATCCCAACCAAATGTCAGGCACTAGAGTACAGCTCAGTGATGACGTAAGCCTGCTCAGGCCAGCCCAGAGCAAAGTGAGCCCCAGGCCAGCGGGGTGGAGGGACGGTCACGCTTCAGAGCAGCACAAAGTGAGAGTGCACCCATCCCATACCAAACTCCAGACAGAAAACAAGCATTTCAAAAGTTGTTTGCCTGTTGTCTCATGGGCAGACCTGACAAAGACAAATCAGTATCATTATGTAGTTATTTCAGCATCATTGTTAAGTAGGAAGCAGGAGTCATGCCGCTCCTGGAAAAGGATGTGACAGTCAGCAGGCTGTGTGGTCCCTCAGATGATGTTATGGACCCAGACAGATGGCGTTTTGTTTATGATGACGTATCTGGGACTTCCACAAGCATAACAACAGCAATATGGCTGGTTCTACGATGAAAATTAAGCTTTTATCTGTTATTTTCTGACATTTTTAAGAGAGGAAACTTAGTTGCAACCCTGTTTGATCAAAATATCACTGCTTTTGACAGTTGATGAAAGACAACGATGGACATATTCTACGTTATAGCACTGAGGGCAAAACAACAACAAAGAACTGCTGGGATCTCAGTTCAGAGCTAAAACAAAGCTAACATGAGTGCATTAAAAAACAGATCAAGAGTAGTCACCGCAGTAAGGTAGACAACATGCAACTGCTACACTCTCATCTCAATATGTGCCATCCTCCAACCTGAACAGACAACACAAAGTGAAAAAAATATTCAGTAACTTAAATGGACTCTATTTACCTTTGCTTTTTTACCTTCATGACACCCAGAGCACTTATCTCATTCACACACTGACACTGATGGTGGGGCCTGCCCTCATCTTGCTCATCAAGAGCAGTCAGGGGTTCAGGATCTTGCTCTGGGATACTTGACACGGTCAGCGGGGGTCGCAGGGATCAAACCAACACGCCCTTGACTAATCAACAACCACTCTACCTCCCAATCATACACTGGTGTTTCCTTCAATTGTTTTTTTTTTTTAAACAGGCTTTTGTGTCTGGTTACTCAGAGATAAGCTCATCTGTGCCTCTAAACCAAATAGGATGCACAGTATCTCATTTGCTACCGTCACTTTTTAAAAAAAAAATGTATTTATGATGACAGATACACACAGTTGCACAATTCTGACCAACTCATCACAATAGTTTAACAGTAGAATACATACGTACTGTATCACAGCACATAAATCTGGTAGTTTGCCTTTAATGGAAAAGTTACTTTACAGGTTTTCTGCGAACTTTTAAGACTTTGAAAAGCTGACTAGCCAGAGAGTGTTACAGACAGAAGTGCTCCAGTCACTTGCCTGTAAAAGCCAAGGCAAGTGGCTGGAGCACTTTTGGTGAGGACACAAGCACATAACATGAAACCTGGTAAGATGGAATCTTGTCTGATCTCACAAATCCAACTGAGGGTTTCAAAAATATAAAAGACAAGCAAACAGTGCTCACAAGCAAAGTAAGATGGACGTGTATGGTTCACAATGGAGTTCACTGCTATTCCTGTCATACATGAGCTACATACATTAAGACACAGATGCCACGGGCTAAATCGTTAGAAAAACAACCAGGCTAGCTGGGTAGCAGTTCTAGTACGGGCCATGGTGATTATAATTAGATGTTTCAAATCAATTGCCTCTTTATGTTCGAGCATAAAGAGCACTGCTGTTGAATTTGTCAAGTGTTTAACATGAAAGCAGCTAGTACTACTTGAAATATCCACAGATTGTTTGAAGTGCTGCTGCACAATGAAGTGGCAGGTAAATCTGCCTGACTGCAGTAAAGTCACTAACTACACACCAACTATTTTATGATCCCAGATTGTTGTTGAGGGTTATTTCATTTCCAATAAACATATGTGCTCTTACTAAAGGTTGAATATTTGTTACCTCAAACAGGGTCCTGAGATCTTATCTGAGAACATTGCATTTGGAGATGGAAGATAAATGCGTAATGCCTGATGGGAAAACGCAGCGCTGAGATTCACACAGCGCTGTAGAGTGAATCTAAGAGTGAGTGAGAGATAAGCTAAATCAGTCCTGGACCCTGTCTCCATGTCCTATCCTGACTGGACTCTGTACACACACACACACACACACACACACACACACACACACACACACACTGAACTGTAAACACAGCCAGGGACACAGAGACATTTGTCATGTGACTGACACACAAAACCGATGATGAATGTCGGCTGCTATGCACACGCACGCGCACACACACAAACACACACACACACGTCCAAAAATCTGCAATCTGAAGACACAATGGCAACAGTTGCTGCGAAAGTGCTGATATTTGTGTCAGAGATCAGCCTGCAAGCCTGTGGTCAGGGATCACTTTGTGCTGATTCGCCACTGTCCAAACTGCAAAATAGACCACCTCATGCTACCTGTTCATTTGAGGTAAGATATAGATGGGACCTCCCTCTGAAGCCCACGATATGAACAGACACACAGGGAACCATGGAAACCAAAGGTGAAGAGGCCCCACAGGTGGACAGGCTGGATGATGATGACGATGACTGATATGAACAAGGAGCAAGAATATATTACCCTGGCTCCAAGATATAGACAGAGAGGAAGAGCCAGGAGACATGAGACCCGTGTCTCTCTTGTTAGCCAACAGCCATATGTGACCAAAGACTTCTGAGCACGTACACACACTGTGATAAGCTAGTGAGGGAGAGAAGGAGGGGTGGGAGGGAAAGAGAGGGAAAGAGAGAGCAGATGGATGAAGACAGACTTTAAATCAAGAGTAAAGTATGGAGGAGGACTTATGTCCTCTCACTGGGCTGCTGTGATGGTAATCTATCCACACCGACCTACAACACACACACACACACACACCAAATCATCTGGTGTTGATCTACAGTAGCGACTGACCATATGCTGCACCTAAACCCAGCAGCTAGGGGAGGCATTTATAAACTTATCAACTGCCTTTGGTAATGTAATATCTGAAATAGACCAGGGTTAAGTTTGACAAGCAGTAAATGAGCCTGTGTATCAAATCTAATTCTGGCTGCTGTGCCTTTCCCAGTAATAGATGGTGACCTCCTGATCCCCTCTGAGGAAGGCACATTGCAACAGCAGCAATGACAACACTACCCACAGAGTAGGTGGTGACACAGGGGGCAGCAGGAGGAGCCCCCCAGCCCGGTCACACAGCTCCTGTCCTACCAGCTACAGCTCGGTTTAACAGCTGTGTCCAGCTGCGCAACACTGGGCGCTTTGTTCCCCGCAGAGTGCAAACGGTGTATGTACACATAGTTTCATTTCCACAATAGTTAACGGCTGTGGCCCCTGCTGCCGGCAAACCTCCGTCTGTTGTTCGGGGTTCCGGCAGAACCGACCGGCCTCACGGGCGAGGAGGGAGCAACGGGACGGGGTGGCACAGCCAACCAGGATGTGTGGAAAATTTGAATTGCGCTGAGCCAACGATGTCCAAACCCAGCCAACACAAACACACACGCACACAACCAATGAGAAACATCTTCTTCGAGTCCTCTAGTGTTTTATCGCTGATAACAGCGGCGATAACCCGGCGTTAGCGTGGCAGGGAGCCCCCCCGCCCCGACGACAACAAATCATGGACAGATGCGAAGCCCGGTGTAGAGGAAGCAAAGCGCCGGGAAATTACGGTACTATCGGGAAACAACAACAAAAGAGGCGAGTAACGAGGGGGAGAAAGCGTCAGGGGGAGCGTGGTCTTCGTGGACGGATAAATGACACCTATGGGAGACAACAGACGAGTACAAGCGCTTACTTACTCAGATGAACCGGGGCCGCTCGGTCCACTGGAGGTTAGCCGGTCGGTCTTCCAGCTCCGTCGGGCGGGATCTGCGCTATGAGGAGCTCAGAGCCTCGAGGACTGAACGTAAACTGTGGCTTGCGTCATTTCACTGGGATGCCACTATTGCGTGCAGCAATGCAGCCATCTTGCTGAGGAGTGCCCCAGCAACTCACCAATCACTGCTGGAGCCGAGCTGCTCCCAGTCTGGATCCAGCATTGAAAACGATCCTCCCGGAGCTCTTATACACAGAAGGAGACCGTCGAAGGACCTGCACTGACAATTATATTTGGTTAATTGATACAGAATATGTGTCTAGCGAGTCACTTCAAACAATAAAATGACCTCCCAATGTCTTTATTCAAATGTTGTAGAGGTGGTCTACCTGCACGTAACGCCCCCTGAACACACACACTCCTCTAGTTTCATATATGGGCATCGAGACATAATTAATGAATTAAAATAGAAATCCATGACCAGAAATACACACAGGCACACACACACACGCCAAGCCTCATGAGTGGTTTAAAAAAAAACAAAAAACATAATTAATTAAAATAGGAATCAGTTACTAGAAATAAACACCCACACACTGTTCATGTATGGTTATCAAACAATTCAAATGTAAATTGGATTCAAAAATATATCACCAAAAATGCACACCCCACTCACACTCTTAAGTTTATATGGTCATCTCACATTACAAACATAACATTATGAAAAAATCTATTTTTAAAAATATAGTATCTTGTTATAACTGTTATGAGGCTGTTTGCATTTAAGTATTATGACACAGGGATATTCTGCCCATAAAGCACATTTGCTGATATGTTTTGTTCTAAGGAAAATATTAAATCTATGTGTATTGGTCACTTGGTTTTCTACTTCTACATGTGTTGAATTTATAAATGCTTGTGCATGATGAGGACTTTTCTCAGGCACACAAATGTCATGTTGACTGAGGATTTTTGTCAGTGTCTGCTAGTTATCACCTATTACATATATTATATTTGCTGTCAAGACTTTGTTGGAATAATACTTTTTCTCCATAGGGGAGCATTAGTTACTGAAGTATTTTGTAGATGTACTTCTGCATTTACATGTATAGAATATATATATATATATATATATATATATATATATATGTATATATCCTCTCGCACCTCATCTCACAGTCATGGTATATGGTGGATAAAGAGAATTTCTCCCTAGAGACAAATGTTATGTTGACTGAAGTGATTTAATGTGGGTGTCTACCAGCTACTAAAGAGAAACTTTTTTTTAATTATTTTTCATTTTGTTGAAAGAGCATAAACACAAAAAGTGAAGACAGTTTTAACAATTTCCCTCTCAATTTTATTCATTCCATCACATTAACTTATTGGCTTACTCTCAGTCAGCAGCTATAACATGACAGATCACATAGCACCCTCCTGTGGTTTACCACAGGTGTGTAATCAGTCCAACACACCACTGAGGGTGTGTCTGCTCCACCCAATATGGTCCAGGGGTTTGTTAGTTGGTTGGTGAACCAGAACCTGAGCAAACAGCGCTGTACAGTTTTAGTCAATATATCTTGAGAGATACATATTTACACTGCCATTAGACTTCTGTATGTCCTCCATAGAGAGCAGAGTTTGGTGTGGACTTTGTTGATGATGAAACCGGAACACATCCTGCTGCTTCGTTGATGTCACAGGTCCCCGTGTTAATTAAGTCCTTCACTCACTTAACAGTCTTTTTATGCATGATTGAACCCAAACTCCTGAAAACAGTTAATGCTGTATCACAAATAATCATCATATTTAAATAAAATCAATTGGTTGGTGAATTAATTAGTTTGCTGGACCGGCACCCATTTGAGCTAAAAGAAATGCAGAACAAGAGTGTGAGAAGTAATGTGGATGGGAAAATGAGATGCAGATACACAAAGACTGGTCCTTGTCAGTCATGACGGTTTGCTATGATCAATATGACAAAGTGAGGTAAGGTCGTCCATCATCTACCAAGGTAAATAGGACTGTCCTCTGGTCCAGGAATACAGTACAGAGCCTGCTTTGGCACATCATCTCATCCACAGATGGCAAGAAAGGAAGCAGTCAAGATGAGCACTGTTCAATTTCAACATTAAAAAACACAAAAACAAAGGTCAGTGTTTGATTGAGGCTGGTAACGCGGAAAGATGAGCTCCCTCCAGGTTTCATTGCAGGATCAAACCACAGTCAAAGGGCATGCCACGTGTGATGACTGTCAGAGCTCATCCTTCTCCATCTGCTTGAATGCCTCCAAGTCCTCCCGCCAATCAGCTAGTAGTTCATCCACTGACTGGCTGCTGGAGTCTCTGTCACCCTCAGGCTCCTTGCTCTTAGAGTCTCTCTCCTCTGTAGGCTGAGCAGAGTCTGTCTGTGTAGAACCAGCTTCATCTTCTGCTGCACTGACTTCCTGTGCGGGACTTGTGTCTTCATCGACAGGACTAACTTCCTCCTGTGATGATGTAACCTCCTCAGGTGCAGATTCGTCTAATTCCACCGTGCTCATTTGTGATTGGCCAACGGGTGCGAAGGAGTTGGGAGTTGTGGCTTCAGTTAGACAGTCCTCTGCCTCTGGCACATCCACACCTGAAAAGAGAACAGGGGTGGAGACAAAAAAAGATGTGCATGACACACACACACACAGCATTTTTCCTCCCACTCAGTCAGTAATCTATACAACATGCCTCCTTGTAGCTATTCTAAGTCAGAAATAGACTGATTTTCATAAAGAGGCTGTCGACTGTAACAGCATGATGCTGATGGTGAGTCATCTTTCCCGCAGGATAAAGCCTCTCACATAGCTGCACAACCAAACTGAGAATCAACTGGGATATGGAATCTGGCAAAAAGTTGTGCTGTGATATATGCACAGATCTGGTAAGGTAACAAGTATTCAATGTGCTATACTGTCTAAAAATATAGACACTTCCTTTGCTTGAAAAGTGTTGAGACAAATCTGGGATGTTAATTACACATTCATGGGAGTATAGAGAAGAAAGCTGCAACAGGATGATTCAGCTGCAGAAAGCAAAGGTGTCAGGGTGGCTCCAAATGTGAAATCAAAGGATTTTGTCCTTTTTTCAAAGCATTTTCTCTGATAAGATCCAAGACATCTTGTAGGAACACTGCTACAGCCGGGTAACTTCAGTATTTTAGGCTTTTAATAATACTTGTGATGAAATCCCTCAATCTTATAGCCTTTGAAAACAACTTAAGAGTCAGTGTAGATAAAGATCAAGACAACCAGCAGCTGTGTGAACATGATGTGCATGGCTGAGATGGAAATCTAGTGTGATATTCTTCCTGCTGCTGTGTCGAGACTTGCTACAAGTACCTATTGTAGATCCAGTGACAAGTCATGAGGGAATATCACACACACTTCTCCATCAAACAAACAGAAACCTGTGGGTGGCGGGCAGGCAAAGTAAAGAAGGATGGAGAGACAGGAACATTAAGGATGGAAAAAGAAAGGACACATGGGTAAGAGACAAAGGGAAATGATGAAAATACTTACTGCCCTCAATCAGGCTGCCAGGAAGAGGTTTACCTTTGAATATGGCTGCTGCTCATCCAAAAGGGGAGAGGATTGTGAAATAAGAAGCCAAAAAAGAGAGTAGAGGAAATGCAGTGTTACAGTCCACCACGAGGTATAGAGGGATTTGAAAAAAGGAGGAAAGGGATGTCATATTGATAAACCATGAACCATTATAACCACAGCTGGTGGGTGGTGTTGAAATGAGTCGCCGTTACTGAGCCTTCAAATAATCCCTGAATCCCTACACCTCATCTTTATTTCGTGCAGCGCAGCACATGATGAGACAGTCAGAAGAGATTGATGTTCACCCATCTATCACGGAATTTAAAAAAAAGAGAGATAAATGAAAGAATGTTAAGAGAGAACACGAGGCAGTGGAGTCATACCTCTGTCTTTGGCTTTGTCGCTCAGCAGAACCTCCACCTCCTTGTACTCCTTCAGCGCCTCCAGCAGGATGTTGCCCTCCTTGTGGAAGAGGAAGAGGAGAGGCAAGGTGATGTCGTCTGTGTTGCGTCCGTCCCCGGCCATCTGAAACAGGGGGGCCGTGTCACTGCTGCTGCCTTCATTGTCATCTGGGACAAGGGAAAAAAAAAAAAAAAAAAGCAAAAAAGACAAGTGTCAATTAACGAAATATTGATTTAAATTACTTGAGCGCCTAACCTTAAGTATGAAAGTCAATTGAATATCTTCTGCTTTGGGTTTGTTTTTACATAATATGCACAATTTTCTGACATTTGTAGATCAAAGCACTCTTCAAATAAACTTGAATATTTTTTCATAATTTATGCGAGAATAATTCACGACTGGTATAAAGAACATCACAACACAGAGGAAGATTATGCTTATGTTTGATGCTACTGCTGCTGCTGTTATTATGGAGGAAAATGATAAAGAAGTTCATTATTCAGTCATCATGCAATGTACAGGGCTTATTTGACAGGCTGTCCTCAAGCTAATCCATTTATTGGGCACTAATCTAGTCACTGAGTTGATATCTTCCTTCTTGTGTCGTCAGCTGCTTGTACTCACCGATGACAATGCCTCCGATGGCGCCAGCTTTCTGAATGTGTCGGGCTTTCTCTGCAAACATACACTGACCCCTCTGGAGCAGAGCAATGTGGCCCTGGATATAATCAGCGTTGGCGATCTCACTACAGCCACTGTAGGGCTCTGCTACAGTCACGAAGCCTCGTACCTGCACAGAGGAGGACGGAGGAAGAAAACGCTTCAGTGTTTTGCTTCACTCTCCTGTTGCTGAACGAATTAGGAAAATATTCAGCGAGAGGAAGTGTTTTCTAAAAACTACAGGGTAAATGTGTTAGGAAAAACAAACAGGAGGACAGTTAAGTGCCCGTTGGAAACCTGGCACCTTAGCGACACTAACAAACCCACTCACCCCCGTGGAACTTTTGGACAGGTCGGTGCCAAACTGTGCGGGGCCTGCGGTCAGCACAACCCTGCCAAAGAACGGATGTGAGACAATCTGAATGGCTCTGGGAGGAAGCTGCTCTTTCTGCTGCTGGCTGGACAACTCCATCATCTCCTGCATGAAACGTACGCCGTCCTCAGCTGCTACCGCGCTAACCGCCTTAGTGTGTGTGTCAAAGAGAGAGAGAAAATCAGAATAATTTGCATGACAAAGAATAAGGACCTTAAGTTTCTATAAGTGCATTGCAGATATACTTGCAGTCATTAAAATAAGGTCTAAGATCATCATCAGAATCAGCCGAGTAATTAAGAAAATATAATGACCTCAGCCTTGGACTGTGTGTTTTTCATGACAAATCAGCCATCAATGAGCACACATTGTGTTTTCATGTTGTGTACCTGCGTAGCATGCTGCACCAGTTGCACCCTGCCATCTTTCAGGTGGATGAGACTTACACCCATCCTCCTCAGCAGTTCCAGGTGTTCAGGGTTGTTTGCCATGAAGTCCTGAGCTCTCAGCGGAGGGCTGCCCATGCCAGGCTCCCTGAATGGAGAATGAGTTGGAGGGAAACGGTGATGGAAGGGAAATAACAAAATTTAGGGAGAATAAATAATAAGCACCAGATCTATGACTGCATTACCGGTAAGGAGCAGGACGTGGGCAGCTCTTGTCCACGGCGCTACGAATGGGTTCTCTCAGGTTACGAGGGAAGGCGGGGTCAGGAAACAGGAGTCGAGTGTTAGGACAGGTCCAGTCAAAGTTAGAGTCATCCAGCTCCTCCTCTGACTGAAGCATCACGAGTATGAGACAAGTGCCATCAGAAACTCGACTGTGGAAATGAATTCACCTTCTTGCCTGAAGTAATTAGAATGGCAGCATGACAATTACCGTTCTATTTGAGGGAATAGATGAAGAATGAGGGGCTGTGGAAAGAGAAAGAGGCAACAGGTGTGCCTCAGTAGTAAAGATGTAGTCCTCCACATCAAATGGTAGGTCCTCAGCATCAGCAAAGAGCAGGAAAAGGTACTTAAACATCTCAGCAAGGAAGAAAGAGTCCATCCTATGAGCAGAGAAGAAGTGAAAGACACCAGCAAAGTTAAAATGTTTATTCATCAAAGTACAGCCTGACTAAATTACAGTCAGGGAAATACACAACATACAGAATATGCATCTTTATACCAGTGTAGTACGTTGGAAGATGACAAATATGCTGCTGTACTGCATCATCCATCCATCCATCAATTTTCTATTCAACTTTTCCGTTAAAGGTCGCAGGAGGGCTGGAGCCTATCCCAGCTGACATTGGGCGAGAGGCGGGGTTCACACTGGACGGGTCGCCAGTCCATCATGAAATAAAATAGTGACCAGTCCCCCTTAAAGATTATCTACCTTGTGCTGAGTGAGTCACATTCCTATTCAAATGTTTATGACAGCCTAACTGATGTTTAGTTGGTGACAATAGTCAGGATTAAGAGCTACTTTTTAGGATAAACGTTGGTAATAACATAGCTCTCAGGACAGTCTTATACTGTACTGATATTTTCCCATCAGCAATTATGTGTTATAACAAATGTGTTACAGGTGGCATTCTTAGATAACTCACATTCTTTACAATAACTTAAACTTTACAAACAGAGTTTATTACCGCGATGGCTCTTCAAATGAAGTTTGAGGAATCTCAGTCTTAAAATTGTGTGCTTGATGAGCACTAAGCCATGATATGTTAATTTGAGGCATTTAACTGTTCAGATATGGATAGCATCCATTTTTCATCTGGTGTTTATTTCATGTTACACAGTATCTAACCCTTCCTGCTTTACACTTGCTGTATTTCCTACCATACTATACAAACTAATACTATCTGATGGTATATAAAGCAAATCTGATGGCTTCATAGTTACCTGTCCTCGTGGCTCCCCGTACGCACATCCTTCATCGCGGCAAAGCCACAGGGAACACGAGCAAAACGATTGAGGTTATCAAGGATGGTGCGCCCTGCTTCCAGGTAGTACGGGTCTGCTGTGGCCTACAAGAACAAGACGGACATCAGAGCAGCACGACAAGGAATCTGGTTAGGTGAAGAGAAGTACTAGGGTAGTAGTAGTTTTATTCTGGCAAACAAAACAAAACAAAAAGTTAAGTAAGTTTATTAGATTAATGACAATTTGATTTTTTTTAATTATTTTTTTAACCAGACACTGTATCTGAGCTCTTAAAGATGAAGAGTGCCTAATAAACAGCACAAATGAAGATGATGCTTCAGATTTTGGTCACACTGAACAAAAATCAGATGCTTGATAACAGATAATATTCTACCTCTGTACTTTAGAGCTGCATTACATCATGTTTTCCTGATAAACTACCTTGTAAAGGAAATAGGTGCTCTCTGCAAATTCAGGCCTCAGGGGATGCTGGGCCCAGTGTACCCTGAAATCAGTAGTGAAGGCCTGCAGACACACAGAGAAGGACAAACAGGTCAGCACAGCACTCCAACCTTGTAATGAGAGGAAACAGAAGAAACTCATGATGCCAATTCAATTTAAAGAGTTATCAGCAGATACAGCTAAACGTGTAGCATTTAAAGACCCATCACCTCAGGTAGGAAGTTGTGTTTCTTGGTTACTTGGTACAGCATTTCATGAGTCTCAATGGCTGGACGAATATCTCCCTTCAACACCTGAAACAGTATATAAAACATTACAGACAGAGTACAAGATAACAAGGACAGTAAACGCTTTCACTGCTGATCAAATCTGACCTGAAGACCAGGGAAGAATGCGAGAAGCGAGTCCATCCAGGTGCGAGCCGGAAGCAGAGGTTTGTGGATGTGGACGTCGAGCAAGAGAGGAGGCTGGCTGATGTACTTCATTATAGATGCATAGTGCTACGAGGTGAGGGGGGCACAGAGGATCAGACTGAGATGAGCATCAGAACGTCAGATACGTTTCAGGGTAACAATAATAATATACGCATCCCCAACGCGCACTCTAAAGGCTGTCTTGTGTGAGACAAATTGTCATTATGCAGAGAGAGCGGTGTAGGGTTACTTTAACTGAGCATTCAAGAGTGTGCATGTGTGTGTCCTCACAATATTGAACCGCTGCAGAAACTGGTCATCTCCCAGGAGGACGTAAGCCTTAAGCAGGTATTCATAGTAGGAGTCAATCCCTGCCCCGACGCCACTGTCTGGAGACACAAGATCATATATACATCACTCTTTCAGGCAATAAAAAAAACCATATGTTCCATTGTCCACTGTCTGTACACCCACATCTTCTCTTATCAAGACACAGACTGCTTCAACTAAATTTTCACTTCCCAAAATCTCTATATCACTCTGTACTCTCTGACTTCCCAGGGTCCTCGGTTTCTATCATTATCACCTGCTTCCCATCTCACCCATCCATCTCTCTCTCACCCCTGCGCACCCACTCTCCAGAGTGGATGTTGATGGTGGTCCCCACCAGATTGCTGTTCCTCTGTCTCTTTTCCCAAAGGAAGTCCAGGGCTCGCCGGGCGTGGGCCTGTGTGTGTGTGCGTGTGTAAAAGGAAGGTTGCATTATTGATTAAAATAGAGAATAAAAGGCCATGTGCAGTAGCTGCTCACTGTTAGAGTGATTACAGTGATGGACTCTGTCTACTTGTTCAGCAGTCCACTTCAGCCAGGAAATGAGCTCAGCCAGTCACAAGCCGTCAACAGGTAAAAACATTATACTGCATTAGACCACTGTGTCTACATGATCCTAATCCCTGGTGAAACCTGAATAAACTTCTCAAAGAAGAAAGAAGGCTGAAACTTTCTGGTACAAGCAGGTTGATGAAATGAAAAGAAGATTCATTAGTATTGTAGCCCATCTTTATTATCACCTAAATCTTTTCGTCAAAAATGTTTGTAGGTCGTTTTAAAAAAATTAAAATATATTTGCTTGAACTAACAAAAATCTGCACAAACCTGATGAACACCAGGATATCAGATGACTGCGTGCACGGAATGGGATTAAGACTGTTCAAAGACCTCATGATTATGTAGCAATTCTCAAAGCTGCATAAGTCTTTCGAGAATTATAAAGGAACTGGCAACATTTTTATTTATTTTTGTTCTAGATCATAAATGAGCCCCAGTATTAATATGATCAAGAGACACACATTTAAACACTATTAACTGTTTAAAGAGCTGGTGGCTTTGTTACTGGTGCAAAACTGTTCCAAGTAGACCAGAAACATACGTATAATTTTGTGACTGCTTTACGAGACACAAAAAAAAAAAAATAAAATCAGGCAACAAAAATAATTTGAGTTAGAAGATGAAATTACCCTAAATAATCATTTCCCTGTTTTAGAAATATGAGAAGGCTGATATGTGGTTTTTCATCATCCTATCTGTTTTATTGACATCATATTGGACATTATTTATAATCATAATTGTTTACCTCAAAAACAGGATCCCCGGTGAAGCGACTTAAGGCAGCAAACTCCAGGATGATGGTTCCTGCACATGCTGTGCAGGTGTCTGTTTCTGTGCCTGTTCTCGTCTCTGGACCCCTGACACCATATTTCAAGTTCACCTGTTGGAACGGGGGGGGGGGGGGGGGGGGAGAAGAAGAAGAAGTATATCTTTACAGAGTCACATGATGCACTCAGGAACCTGTGTGTGAAAACCAGTCAGCCCAAAAAGATAAAAAGCAGAAACTTGTAGACATGCTGTACCAACGCTGAAAATGAATCCGTGTATTTTTGCCAGATGACATGAATGATATGATATGATATGAATGAAGCGAAATGATAATTTTCACCCAGATTTGTTTTTGTGTGCTGTGCAGGCAAAATATTATTAACAGTTCACAAACAGAGTTAGTACCTCAAAATCCTAGTGAGTGGAGGATTCACTGTAGTACCATATGAGATTTACAGTCGTGAAAACTGCATGCCACAAACTAAGCACAAGTATGTGCCATACTAAAGTATCAATTGATGACTGATTCTTGCTTGAGGGGTCTCCACATGTTTCTTACACGGGGGTACGGAAGGCCACTGCTGGTGTTGAAGGCTGGCAGCAGACGGAGGCCCAAGTCTTTGGCCATATGCAGGAGCTCATCCTGGTACCACTGCATGTGCTGACCCTCGTCCTTCAGCATCACAGCCATGGAGTGTCCTCCCAGCAGACCTCTGAAGACACAAACAAACATGTCAACACATTAATACAACCCTCATTTCATTTCTTCTCACTACAGTCCTCCTGTGGGTCAGAGATCACCACCATTGAACCTGCAGGAGATCACATAAGCAATTTCTTAACCCTCTAGACATGCGAATAATCATGCTCCAGTCTCACCCCAGGACTCGAATGTTGGTTTCGAAGACAGACACCACAATGTCATTGTCCAACCTCACGTCTGATAGGACTCTCCTCACTGCAGCCTCAAACTCTGTTGTCTTGTTCAAAAGCTGCTCATGAGACACAGTACGTGGAAATAAAATGAATACAAATACAATTTTTAAAGAATAAATGTTTACTTAAGGACTGTATTCATCTTTCCTTGGTGATAACATTATTTCCACCTTTTACTTTTAATGCAACATGAATTAGAATCATTTTCATGCACAATGTGGATATAACATTCCTGTGATGCCACCCACACTTCCACTGAGTTCTGTCCCAAAAAAACGTGAAAAATAATTGATACTCACCACCAGAGTATCCAGAGTGTCTATGAGAGTCAGAGAGAACCTAGCAGAGACAGAAAAGAACTCTTAAAAATAAAACCTGGAAAAACGTGGTCCTTCCCAACTACTTAGCACCTTGAGTAAAGGTAGGCTCATGCATAGCCATGGATTTACGAAGTTAGTATGAATGATAGTGAGGTATGAATCGATATGGAGTCGATTTCCTAGCTTTATTCAAAAGAGTGGTATAAAAGGTCGGGAGCATGATTTTATTGGTTTTATGTTCATATTCTCCCTGAAAGCCTGCACTAACATTTATAATAGAAAAATGTGTATAAACTGTCTTTTTATTCCAAAAGTCATCGAGAGAGCTTGAGGAGAGTATTTAATAAAAGTATGGAGGTCAAGAGTGCCTGAACATCAAGACAGCAAAGGAGTCTAAGTGCAAGAAATCTGTGCAAGCAACATCATATCTAAGGGCAGGCATACAAATGGAACAGAAAAAGAGCAAATCTAAGAGTATGCAGAGGATATTTGAGTGCAAGGGCAGGGTTAGAGGGAAAACATCGCAAAATGTAAACATGAAATCAATAAATCAACCTGCATTACCACACTTGAAAAGTGATTGGAAAACAGCGCCATATCAATTCATAATTACGGTCAAAAGTCAAAGCTCAGGACCACAAGTGAGTGTTGAAATGCAAATTGACAAACTGGAGCTTTGCCTTCCAGTTCAAGCTAAAGAAGTTAGCATTTCCTTGTTTATTACAGTAAGGCTGAATATCCTACTGGAAGTTTGTTGTCCCATATTGATTTGTTTGTTTTGAATTTTATATTTTACATCTCTTCCCAGAGGTATTTCCCCTGGGAAAAAAAAACCCTGTAAAATTCAGTGAGTCTAATGATATTTTGAATTACTACCTAAAAAAAACAAAGCAAAAATACTATAACACCAACTGTGTTGAATCTTGGTGAAGGGAGGGGTGTAGCACAGGCCAAAAAACAACCAAATACACTTGGGCCTTCTCTGTGTAACAAGCGGAAAAAAACGCCAATCTATTTCTGTAAGGAGAAGTTAAATCTGTCACCTTTCATCAAATAGATGTCAGATGTTGGTGTGGTATAATATCTGGGAACGTCAGAGCTTTGTTAGTAGATTAAAGAGAAAGGAATAAAGGCAGTAATGCTACTCACTTTCCAAGTGCGTCATCTATGTCACCTCGACTAGGTTCAAGCCCACGTACTCTTCCTCTGCACGTTAGAGGCATCAGCTCATCGGCTGGGTACGCATGATCCTAGGCAATAAATACAGGTAATATTTACATCATGTCTTTTAATTTGGTGTATTCCCTCACAAGCTGGCTAAAACATAGGAGAGTCAGTCATCGCAAACTATGCAATAGTAGAATGTTAATTATGAATAAATCTTGTTCATTATTCTGTTTAGCTGCAGGACGGACATCGAAACATGCAATCGATTTAATTTTTTTTCAATTTCAGATCTGTAAACACAGCCTCAGATCTAAGCTGCAACATCATCCTGATCATAATTTTGATAATCAAGACAACAGAAAAAAAGTATGACTTATCAACTGTGTTTAAGCTGATCCTTTGAGGAACTTACCATATAATTCTGATATGCATGATCAAACATCTCAACCACTTGGTTTCTTTGTTGAGTGGAGAAGAGACACAAATCAGTACAAAGAACCAATTTTAAAAGAGCTTTTTTTTTTTTTTCATTGATGTTGTGTTCTTTTCCTCACCTCAGCCTGTGCTTCTCCTCCCGTGGCATGGCCCATCCCAGGCTACATAATGCTCCAAAAAGCATCAAGGTGAACAATGCAGGCGGCATTGTAGCAAGCAGGGAAATTTACAGCAATATACATACAACCACAGCTCAGTTCTCACTCAGTCTTTGAGCAAATACAAAGTGTTCACCCCCACCCAAACCAAATAACAATGTACCTCTGAAATCATGTTGATCCACTACAAGATACCAGCTTCTAATCAATGATTACATATAGACAGTAGCTTACGCAGCATCTATGTTTTTGCGGGACACTCAGTCTATGCACTTCCAGCTGACATGCAAATTAACAGCTGTCAATTCAAAAATATCCAACTGTAATAAGGAGAGAGTGGCGTAAGCTATGGCGCAAATAACTTTCTGATATCGGTCCTGTGAACAGGCTTGTCCGTCTCTCACACAACTGTTTACTTTTCCAAGCTGTCACCCGGACCCAATACAGGTAGGAGGTGTGTGTGACACGTTGACAGGACTGTCGTTACATCTCAGTGGTGCCCGAAAGCAAACCGACTGCCATAAGGAATTCCAGTAAAGCCATCTACATATGACATTAACTCCAATGTTATTATCGAGGGTTTAAACTTCAGTGAATGCAACTATCAAGCAACCCTCTCAGTAATCAGGACCTCCTGTGTATATAAAAAAAAAACAAAAACAAAAACTCACTACAAACCAAGTAAACGTAACAGTAATCCTGTCAGAGAAGTTCTTGTTATCACCCAGGTGCGTGTCGACCCGCTTCAGATACCGCTGTTAAGTTAATCATTTCCTCCTCTCGGCGGATCAGTTTAGTTAGCTCGACAGAGAAGCATCCGAGCACTTGTCAAGGTTTAATTAGCCAGTTAGCCACCAGTGCTAACTCACCGAGCAGCTGGCCGTCGACATGCCGACAACGTATGAGAAATCCCCGTAAACACAGTCCATTGTTAGCCGGCAGACCTGACCGGGGTGTATTTCGCGTCTGTCGTATTCAAGGTTGTAGGTGGCCAATTTGCCGTATGCAGCTATTTCACCGAGCTAGCCTGCCTCAAAACCGGATAGCGTTGCAATACATTGCAAAAAAGGTCAACAACATCCGCTTCCTGGTAAAAAAAAAAAGGAAGATGAACACTCCCTGAGTTTTGACTCTCAGATTGCACTTGAGAACAAATCGGTGCCTTTTTTTCCGTCATTGTCAGCGTATAACTACAGATATTATCACAAATAAATAATTCAACATATAAAAAGAAAAAGCTAAACATAACTTCCTGTCAAACACGGAATCTGTTACCTGACAGTCAAACTAAGGGACATAAATTGATCTATACTTTTGCGTCGCCTCACCGAAACTCGTAAATGGTCGGGGAAAAGGAACACTCTGATTAAAAGTGTTTCACCGCAATATTTCACATATGGCGTCGTCACCCAGCGCTGATTTTTGCCTTATCTGTTACGTAAGTTTTTAAACGTCATGAACTAATTTAATGTTTGCCTTTCAACTTTGTTAAGGATCTTTTCGTACACCCACTTTATTTTGATGAGAACCCATAACACCAATAAATACTTAAAACATAAAAAAAAAACTGGAGATGAAAAAATTGGTTTAAATATACACTCAGGGTTGGGTACCATAATGTTCACGTTTTCCTCTATTTACGTTCGCGTTGTTCGTCAGTAACTACACTTCCCAGAAAGCTTTGCAGTGTCACTTGACGCTTTGATATTTTCACGTGATAGGCACATCAACTAACCGCGGACCGGGAGAAAACAAGTAAAACTCAGCAGCCTTTCGTTCCTCAAAGTAAAATTGATGTTCTTACGCAGAGACAGAGAAGACTCCAACAGGTATGCAGCCGCGGACACTCTCACACAAGTCTTTAGGATTTTTATGAAGGATTCATTGTCCCTCGCGCCTCTTAGCTTTATACGACAAAATAAAACTACTCTATTTTTTTGTAAAGACATAAAAAATTTTTAAAAAAGAAGCAAACATCGCGCTTGATTAGAGATTAAGCGGTGTATTAAGTCTATTTTTCCTCAAGACCTTAACATTGTGAGACAGCATTTTTCATTTATTTCTTAGAAAATACTACATGGATCATTATTTAAAAAACAATCTGGTATATTATTTAATATAATATGGGGTATATTTGCTTAATATCTGTTAATATATAGGCTTTTTAAGAAGTGCCATTTGAATGTTGAATAATGTGCACAAAAAAACACATTTAGGTTATTCTGTTAGACATTATAATGTCCCCGAAGACTGGTTTGTTTCTGTTGTTGTATACGCCTCATGACTTTCGTGGAATTTTTTTACACAAACACAAAAGTGATAGCGTGAACTGGGAATCTGTCAAACAAGGACGTTGCATTGGCAGGATATATAGTCAACAATGCTTCATTTTTAATGGATACAATGAATTTTTCCTTTATCACTGTATTGTAGCTCTTGTAATCTCATTATGGCACTTTCTCATGTGGCAGTTTCAACATAATTCTGATGAATTATGAAGCCCCACTCGTAGATCATTCTCAGTCCCATGTGTCCTAATAGTCATATTGAGCCTGTAGATGTTAGTCAATTCAAGATAAGCCTTTAATAATAAGACAGTAAATACTACAGCTTTTTATTCTATTATTTTTTTCCCAAATCTTATTTTTCTCTTTGCCTTTCTTTCTACCCAACCTGACTGACATAGCTGACATATCTTTCATGATGTCTGGCACGGCTCCTCCTGCTAATAAAAAACTGGCTGGCCTCGTTGCAGCCACGTTTACTCCCTTCAATGACCATGGGTAAGTACCTTGTAGTCCTGGAGTCCAGGATAGAATGATGTGTTTAGTGCGTGTAGATATTCAGTTTCCATTCCCAAAAAAAAATGAAAATGAGTAATGTGAGGGAAGACAGATTGATGAGATTAAAGGGAAAAAACTGGATTAATGAGTGGAGAGGCAGGATGATGATGTAAAGTATGAGGGGCCTCTGGTATTTTGCCTTTGCAGTCACCAAATCTCACCCGTGAGAGTCAACCAACATTATCTACTCTGAAGCTGCACTTACTCTTTCCCAACACTCACCTTTTAAGTCCATTCGCATTGGTTTTCCTTTGATTGTCACCCGTCCGTATGTATGAACTGTTGCCACCCTGCCCACTTGTAGATCTGGAACATATTTGACAAGTATTCAGGTCTATATTTGTCATATTTTTCCCCAAACAGTGAAATCAACTTATCAGTGATTGGACCATATATTGACTACTTGACAGAAAAGCAAGGTGTAAAAAACATATTTGGTAAGTTTACAAGTGGATTCTTTCTCTTGAAACTCATCGTTGTCTGTGTCCCCCTCTGAATTAAGATATGTTTAATTTCCTAATGTCTAACCTGTCAAATAACATGTTTACTCCTTTGTCCTGTTCAACATAGCGACTTCTATTTTATGTTTTGATTGTTAGGAAATCTTGTCAGTCAGGTCTGGAATATAATCATGGTCTCAGGTTACATTCAGGTGATTTTATTCTTTCTTTTCTTTTTTTTTTTGTTTGTTTCCGTAACAAAACCTTCAAAAACCAGGGTATCTTTAGTGTGGCAGGTTCTCAGCTTGGAGGGAAAAAGGGGAGTGTTGATCGTCTGATACATTGTTGGCTGCAGAGACACACGAGTGGATGTGTGTAGCAGTAGTCAGTTGTCTCTGAGCATTATATGTGGGACAATTTCAATTGCAAATCCTCCCAAAAAATCAAATTACAAACATCTTAAAATTCCAAAAGAAACCATGCATCACATCACGTATTGCATAACTCCAGTAACTGATGATGACAGACATTGCTTCACACCATAAAGGATCAAGAATCGAGACAGTCCATTTAAGAGCTGCTCTCTGTATCTGTGTCACATGTTTTTTTTTCCATCGGCCCCGTCCCTTTAGGAGACTAGCAGCAGATCCTGGAATGGTTAGGAATGATTGTTTCACCCCGAATTCACCAAAGTAAAGATGTGACCCTTTTTTCAAAAGGCAGCGAAGCCACATATCTTCTCAACATTCTTACTGTAATTATGAAATGAATCTTTATTTGCACAAAGTCAAGTCAAGTTAGTTTTATTTATAAAGCGCCAAATCACAACAAAAGTTATTTCCTGACACTTAAAAGGTAGAGCAGGTCCAGTACCTCACTCCTTCATTGAATGTACACCCAACAATTCTCCATCAGCAGCACGTCCTGCAACAGTGGTGATGAAAACCTTTCTTTTAACAGGCAGGAAGGTTGAGCAGATCCAGGCTCAATGGGGACGGCCTTCTGCTTTGACCGGTTGGGGGGAAAGAGAGCAGGAGAGCAGGGTGGAGACAAAGACAGATAATGGAGGAAGACAGATACAGAGAAGGAAAGAGAGGGACAGAGATAAAGAGGGAGAGAGAAAGGGAAGAGACAGGATGTGCCTTATCTTAGAAATGTTATGAAACTGAAAGAAAGCAGTCCTAGAAATTTGCTTAATGTGGGCATTAAAGGGCAGATCCTGATCAAAGAGAACTCCTAGGTTCCTTACGGTAGTGCTGGGGGCCAGGGTGATGCCATCCAGGGTAACCATCTCAGTAGATAGGGTGTTTTGGGCCCAGCACAATCATTTCAGTTTATCAGAGTTTAATAAAAGTAAATTATGGGTCATCCAAGTTCTTATCTCCTTTAGACAGGCCTCCAGTTAATCAAATGATTTGTTTCCTATATATATATATATATATAAGTGATATAATAATGAAGTGCAGGAACATGGGGACTTCAGATTAGAACAAACTTCACAAGTTCTTCCTCAGTTCTGGTGAAACATCAGAGCAGCAGCAGGTCAGAGTTCACCAATGACAGTTAATTTTGATGACTGACAGATTCGTTGGTGTTGCAATCAGCCGTTGCATTACAGCTACAGATGGTGCTGTAACCCTGCAATTTAGGAGTAAGTGGCATCAAATGTGAACTCGTGTGTCCCTGCTTTTGAATTAAATTACATAATAATCCCAAATACATTTTAGGCCCACTATGAAATTAAATATAATCAGCTTATATCAAACTCTGTAGACATTTCACTGACTGTATGATATTGTTTCATTAGAAAGCATTGATAATATATTGACTCTTCACTTGTAATTTGCATTCTTTGCACTAAATTGTCTGACCTTGCTGGCCGTGCTGATATGTTTTATCAAACAAGCTTCTCCTTTGCCTTCAGCATGCGTCATTCAAACATGATCGCTGATGTGAGCTCCTTTCTGAGGTCCTTCTTTTGATTGAGGCCAGTCAGCCGTACCTGATAGGCTGGGCTTGGCAGCGGACCTCTTTTCATACCTGTAAATTTGGCTTAAAATCTTTGTGGTTCTTTTCTGACCTGCCATGTTTAGAGTGTTAAAAATCTAGATCCATGTCACCTTGCTCTCTTTACTAACCATGCAAGATATGCATTCGGTGATAAGAATATTGCTCTGAAAATTAAACACACGAGCGCTTCTCGACAGTGAATGGCACCACGGGGGAGTTCGCGTCTCTCACTGTTGCTGAGAGGATGAGCCTGGCAGAGGACTGGTGTCAGAAAGCCAAAGGAAAGTAAGTCCTCATGCTCCCTCTTGATCCAGAAATATGTCTGTAGACCTCCTCATCATCCCACTGCACAATTATGATGCTAAAAATTATAGATGCAGACACTGTAGTGATTTCATCTGGAACCAGCGTCTGTGTTTATGATTTGAAGGAGAAGTTAGTGTTACAGATTCTAACTTATTTACTCTGTGTGTGTGTGTGTGTGTGTGTGTGTGTGTGTGTGTGAACTCTACAGAATGGATCATGTGATTTTGCATATCGGTTGCTCAAGTCTCAATGATTCCCTGGAACTGGTGAGTTTCTGGAACCTGTGATTCATAAGGCGCCGGAGGCGTGGTCTCTTCCTGTTACTTGTTCGAACAGGTCTACTTTCAGTGTCTGCTCGGCGTTGTTGTCACAGGGAAAACTGTTAAGAATCTTCACACTTGATTAAAAGTTGGACTCTGAATATTTATGTCGAACATGAGAAAGAATGACTTCCATGAAACAGACGTTGACAATTAAATTTGATTTACATTACTCATGAAAATAAGAAAATGGCAATATAGTTTGTAATGTAAAGTCACTCCATGAAAAAAATGTCATTGGATAAAGAGAGAAGATAACTTCTGATTTAAATAGAGATTATATACATAAATACAATTTGCAGTATTTTTCTTATTTTTTTTCTTATTTCTTGTTTTTCTTTCCCTCTTTAGGTAGGCCTACAATTACTCTCTCAATTAGATGTCCTTTATAGGCCCCTTCTGATCTCTTGTCTCCAGTTTGCCCTTTGCACTGAAATTCTTCTTGTAATATCTCTTTCTGTGCCCTTAATTGTGCTAAAAAATATTTTTTTAAAAACGGTAATGACGCCATAAAGATAAATTCTCCTCTCCATTACCGCGTTGTTCGTAGAAGTAAATTCATTGGCCCCCGTTATGTAAAATTTAATTAATTTTTGGTGTGGCACACTTAAGACAGGAAATAATTAACATTCTTCAACCAGCTGTGAGCTTTGCTCAGAAGAAAAAAATAACAGGTTGAGCACGTCACTATTTTAGCTTGTTTTTTTTTTTTTTCTCAAACGTAGTCAGTAGAAATACTGCGATGTACAATTCCTCATCTTCCACCTCAATCTTCCCTTCAGGCGCGCCATGCTCAGCGGCTCCAGGCTGATGGGATTGCAGCCATCTCCCCTTCCTTCTTCAAACCCGCAACAGCAGGTATGCAATGCTGTTAGTGGTGAAAGCATTTACTGCTATGGTTTGATACGGCTTTTATGGGATCATTCATAGTCGATACTTTCACATTGAAGTCAAATGTCAGTACTGTATTTTCTCCGTGTCTGTCCTTCTCATCCTGTCTCAGAGGCGTTGAGGATGTACCTCCACAAAGTGGCTGCAGCCGCCCCAGATATTCCCTTCTACTATTATCATCTCCCAGCTGTCACTGGTGTTAAGAGTTAGTGCCACTGATCACTGGTTTTAGCAAATGTTTTGGCCAGAGCCTGCTGAATGTGTTAACCTCTGACCACCCTCCATGCCTTTTACTGTTCAGTTCTGGCAAGAGATGTGTTGGATGGTATCGAGACGCTCATCCCCACCTTCAGAGGCATCAAGTTCAGTTCGACCGACCTGTTGGACTTTGGCCGCTGTGTCAGCCTTAGCCAGCCCCAGTGGTCACTCCTCTACGGCGTGGATGAGGTCAGCTCTCTTTCTTTCTCTCTCTCTCCCACTCCACATTGTCCTTCTATTTTTTTACACAGATAGGTTGTCCCTTTGTTCGTCACTGAATCCACCAGACTGATTCATCATTGAACACATTTGCTTTTATTTTATCAAAGCAACTGCTTGGAGCTCTGCCACTGGGAGCCCAGGGAGCAGTCGGCAGGTCAGTGTATGTTGCATGATACCCCTCTCACACTCTCCATCCAGCAGTTATTAATGGCTTTTGTTTCTCTTCCAACAGCACTTATAACTATCTAGGAAGCCATTTCAACAAGCTGCTATCAGGATACGAGTCATGTGACCTCACCCAAGCCAAGACCATACAGGTACGGTGCATCTCCCAGCTGGCCGTGCATCTCATGATATTTGTCTTCCGTTTGCTCATATCTTGATTTTCTTTTCACAACCAGTTCAAGGTACAAGACTTTATCTGCTTCGCCATGGAAAAGAGTGAGTGGTGTTTCTATTAAACGGACTCTCTTATTTGTGCTGTAGCAGTGTTATTTTAACTTTTTAACCCGCTTTGTTGTTGTTTATAGGATTCGATGTGGGAGTGAACAAGCGGGTGATGGAACAGATATCAGGCCTGACTCTGGGTCCCCCTCGACTCCCTGTGATGCCTTGTACTGTTGAACATGCCCAGACCATCGTTCACAAATTATACAGTGTTTTCCCTGAAGACTGATATGCTGTAGATTGTTGAACTTTAAAAAAAAAAAAAAAAAGCTTTCCGCTATATTCATGCTTCCGAGTATCACTTCAATTTGTCCAACTAACTGCATTAAAACCGCATTCGCATAGCTTTAGTTGCTTTGCCAAATTCTACTGCAAGTTTGTTTTGTGGTTTGTTTGGGTTTTTTTTCAATGCACTGAATGATTCCAACAGCTGGGCATTAAATCATTGGGGTTTATCTCTTTATTGAACATACGATTATATTTCAGGGGCAGTCTCTACTGTTTTTTTCTCCACTCCATTTTTTTTGTTATATTCCGTTTACTGAGAAATTTTCCACAAATGTTGATGTTTCTATCATTTCATATACTATAAATAATTGTTTTTACTGTTACATTTAGGTGGGATGGAGGGGTACTGTAAAATTCTTAGGAACCTTCCATCACTTTTGAGGTTTCGGTGCCCTATTTTTCACGACCAGATCGCAGCTCAAGTCAGCAGTGAGGCAGCCACAACCAGAAACTTACCCTGATTTGTCAACTATTTCACTCTGATTTGGATCATAATTTACATCATGACCATTGTGAGATATTGAAGAAGACTTAAAATTAATGATTTAAATTATTAACTCATCAGAATAAAATAGACTGAGGCGACAAGTCAAGTGAGACGTCAGTATCTCAAGACAGCATAATGATGACCGAGTGAACTCACCCCTTGTTGGCTGTGAGTAAGAATGCAAGTTCAAGGCACTTCCACTTTGGCTTCATGTCAGACCTGGAGGCTATGTCCAGCTCTTTCATACTGTCAGGAGGCTGAAAATGTTATGAAATGTGTACTGTTGAAATGGAAAAAAGGGAAATATGTAATGAGCCTTTTTAATATGGCAAATGATCACAATTTTCTTACAAATAAATCTGCTGAGCAACTCGACTCCTTTTTTTTTCTTCATAAGAATTTTCAAAATCAAAAGATCTGATTATTTTAAATAGTTTAGCAAAGCATCAAGAAAAACTTCTTTTTAGATCGTTCTTTTTCAAACCTGAAATATTTCCAAATTCAGTTAAACAGATTATGTCCATCTGTTACCGTTTAATTCAGCTGCCTCTTCATTCACCACAAAATCAAGTCAATTTTATTTGTCTAGCACCAAATCACAAGTTATCTCATGACACTTTACGAGTAGAGCAGGTCTAGTAGCACACCAATCAGTGATCAATGAAACAGCTCTATAATTTATGAAATGGTATCCATCCCAAGTTTTGTACTGTGGTATAGAGTTTTGCTGTTTTCCTTTTATTTGTGAATTTACCAGTTTGGAATGATAAATGTCACATGTGAGTTACAGGTTCAGAAACCCCAGTGATTCTCCTGTATTTTGTGGATTCTTCTGTACTCAATCAGATGTTCCAGCGCGCCATATTTATGTTCTCTTCAATACTCCCATTCATCACTCTGAGACGTTCTTTGATGGATAAGTACAGCGATAATTTGAATACACTTTGATGCTTGCAAATACAGTGAGTGGATGGTAAATACGGAGTATTGACCCTTGATCATACAAGTCATTTTAAATGTCTTAGTTTGTGTATGAATGCTTATAACTATAAGAACACAATAACACATTAAAAAAAAAACTTCTTAACATCGTAATGAGTTATGATATTTAACTGCACTAATGAGGCATTATATTCACTATATGTATTTTCATAAAGGGGCAGCATGGCTTAGAGTTAGATGGATGGATGGTATGTTCATAATGTATTTTAATGTATAATAGACATGGGCTCAATAGCTCTGTCTGCCCATAATGATCCTGAGCCAGACCAGAGACCAGAGAGCCTTGACGAAATTAAAAGAATCTTTGTCTTAAGGTTAATGTTGTCATTAACATATTGATCTGTTGTTAATATCAGAGTGTGTGTTACGTGGATGCCTACCCGCAACCTGTTGACCTTAGAGAAATGAGAAACAGCCAGACCTCAATGCCCGCAAATGGCTGACACACCACTTTTTCATGTTTAAAATAAAAAATCTGTTTTTAAACCCCCAAAAATTGCTGACTTGCTGCCAGAAACCCAGCAGAAAAGATTCAGAAGAAGAAGAAGACGGAGAAGGAGGAGGAAGATGGTCGAAAGTTGGCTAGTTTTATAAAATCTTGATCCTTATTTTACATTATAGAAGAAAAGTCAGCACTTCATCAATAAGTGTGACTGAAGAAAGCTTTTGCAACTTGACTTCATGTATTTATTTCTCATAAATAAGAAGAAGCTCAGCTTTATTACTATCAAAGATTGTTTCCTTCCATATACCAAAAAATGCAAGTTATGTTAAATAGAGACTGTATGGCTGTTGGAGAGAATGTGAATGTGTATGTTTGTATGTCCCTATAGAAAAGCTATATGATAGATGACCAACCAGTCCAAGGTCTGTCCCAGTTCTTGCCCAGTGACAGGTTGCATAGACCCTCCACCCCCAACCGATATAAACAACGGATGGATTAATCCCGGTGATGAAAAAGACTGATGATGAAAAAAAAGAGCCTCTATCCCATGATGACACCCTCATAACCTAAAAGTGTGTCAGGATGTTGCTCCAGTTATGATCCAGTGTGTGGTGTGAAACCCAGAACCTGCCGACCTGCAAACATGTGATTTCAGTGTTTAATTTCATGACTGCAAAACGACTGGCAGTGAAAAGAAGGACATATTTGACTCTATTTGTTTGTGTGTGTGTGTGTGTGTGTGTGTGTGTGTGTGTGTGTGTGTGTGTGTGTGTGTGTGTGTGTGTGTGTGTGTGTGTGTGTGTGTGTGTGTGTCCTGCAGTGGTTCCTACGTATTCTGGTACATATTCTCAGGCTTGTGTTTGGTCAGCTGTTAACTTGTTAACTGAAGTAGTCGCCATCAGATGAAAGCTGATCCTCTGAGCGGAAGAGTGACAAAAAGATGAAGTTGTGTTCTAGAGATAACAGCAAGGTTAGATAGTATGATCAAAGAAAGAAATATTCCTTCAATATCAAAATTCAAAATGTAAAAAAAAATGATCACAAGTATTGATATTTGTGATCAGACCCAATGAGATAATGATTATGTCAGTAAACGCAGCTGCTTCTGCTTAGGGACTCACAGCTTCTTCAGATGACTCAGTAAAGTTACATTCAGAACCATGCAACAAAAATACAAGTCCTAAAGAAGCCCCGACCAGCCAGCTACAATGACTACTGCCCCGTGGCGCTGACTTCCATAATCATGAAGTTCCCCGAGTGGCCGGTCATGCAGAACATCAAATTCATCCTCCCTCAGGATGTTTTGGCCAGCATTCAGTTTGCATACAGGTCAAACAGGTCCACAGAGGATGCCATTTCCACCACTCTCCATCCAGCCCTCGCCCACTTGGACACAGTGAAATCTTGTGCGCGAATGCTATTCTTGGATTTCAGTTCAGCAATTAAAACAATTGTTCCCCAGCAGCTAATACAGAAACTCAGACAATATGAACTCAAAACCTCTCCCTGTAACTAGGTACTGGACTTTATTCAGGCTGAGCGCAGGGGACCTCAAGGGTGTGTGCTCAGCCTGCTGTTCTTCCTCCTGTTGACCCATGACTGTGTACAAACTTACACTTGTGATGGGCCACATCGCAATCGATGATCGATGATGACGCCAACAGTTGGTCTGTGGTGTAAAGACAACAAACTCCTCCTTAATATGGGAAGACCAAAGAGGTTGCCGTTGACTTCAGAAGCCATTCACACCATCCCCCTTTGACCATCGGGTCAGGTGAAGTTTGCAGAGTGAGTTGAGGTCCAGAGAGGAAAAGCTGGAGCAGAGTTGAAGGAGGAAAGCTGGGCAGATGAATCTGGCAGGGGAATCTGAGAGATCTGGACACAGAGAGGACAAAAGGTAAATTCAAATACATAGAACAAGAAACAAACTTCCTATCAGGAGCCAGGTTGAATATCACATGGGGTAACAGGCAATCAGGTAGTGAGCAGAGGAATTAAATAGGGCAGGCAAAAAGGGAACTTGATTGCTTGGTCAAGATGCGGGTGTGTGATGAGCAACAGATGAAGGCCTGAAGGATCTCCAACTCCACCCCAAATCCAGACACACGAACACAGAACAAACAGACAGGGGGCGACAAACACACACCTGAGGGGAGCGAGAGAACAGAGGAAATGCAGGGCAAAAAACATGCTGAACCCTGACGAGGTTATCTTAATTATTCATTTATTAAAACAATTGACATGCATTCCAATAAGTTCTCAATCATCACGTCAAACCTCCGACCACTATATAACTAAAAGTTTTTATCAACATAAACACATATAGCTGAATTCATGTCCAACCAGTCCAAAGTCTTTTCCTTTATCAGAGTTAATGCAAGCCTCAGATATAGCAGTTATGTTGAATGGTTGTGTAAACTGGCTTAAATATTCCGAGATGTTATCAGAGTTTTCATACAGGCTTTGGTAATGAATAGGATTATTGATAATTTTGCTATCTGATTTAATGGTCGGATTGTATTGTTCATTTGAGTGGTATCAGTTGGAATCAGAATCAGATTCAGAATCAGAATCAGAAAAGACTTTATTGCCAAGTATGGTTTCATACATACCAGGGATTTGTTGTGGTGCTGTTGGTGCATGCAGTCCAATAATCTAAACTAAACTAAACTAACTTCCTCAAGAGAAGAAATTATTGTCTGTTCTTTCATATTCTGTAAATTGTAATCCGTACATTCAGATGTTTTTTAGTTTAAGTTTATCATGATGAAAATGTGTGTGTGTGTGTGTGTGTGTGTGTGTGTGTGTGTGTGTGTGTGTGTTCGTGTGTGTGCGTGTGTGTGTGTGTAGGGGGTGGGAGTGGCTGGAGCCTATCCCAGCTGACATTGGACGAGAGGCGGGGTTCACCCTTGACGGGTCGCCAGTCCGTCGCAGGGCCACCAGGAGCAATTAGGGGCCCAATGTCTTGTTCAAGGACACCTCGACATGGTCGATCGGAGGAAGTGAGGATCGAACCAGCGACACCGCAGACACAGTCGCTGGACAGCCACGTTACCTCCGAGTCATACCGCCACCTAATATATTCATAGCTTAAAAACATAGACTGTAAATTGACTTCGTCAAAATGTAGCAGTACAGAAACAGGTCTAAATATGTTTATAAAGTACAACAAAAAAATAAATCAATTAATTACAAAATAGAGGAAAACAAATCACAGAACAAGTTTTATACACATGCATGAGCAGCAGCTATGATTAGCTTAGACATTGCCTCTTGTTAATATAGTCCATAAGAATGTCCAACATAATATCACAAAACTGTAATTTTTGCAAACTCACTCTGATAAAAAAAAAAGAAAAGAAAAGACGTAGAACCTTCTTTGAGGCTATTTGGTTCCGCGTCATACGCGGACGGAACCATTAAACTGTCACACACACACAAAGCTGTCGCTCTTCCGGCCAGCTCAGCGCGTCAGTCCTGAGGTGTTGTCCGTTTACAGGCTGTCAAACACCAGTGTCAGTTACCTTCTCTTTCTGGTTCAGCGGGTCGCGGAGAGGCAGCAGGACTTAGGGAGAGATGGTGCTGCTGACGATGATCGCTCGGCTGGCTGACGGACTGCCGCTAGCCGCGTCTATGCAGGAGGACGAGCAGGTTACTAACCCAGCCTTCTCTGCCTATTTGTTGGTAGCCTGCATGTTTTCTGCCAATAGCACAGGCTTCTGTAGTATGTGTCTAAAATGTCTGGTTCTGTGGACACGCTTGCCACGGTAACGTTGCTCCCCTGCCGGGGCTGTCAAACACACGGACTGGTTTCCTCCAGATGTGGAAGACTCACCGGCCACTGGATATAGCAGAAAACGGTCCAAAGACTT
Organism: Aulostomus chinensis; assembly: GCF_037954235.1. Classification (NCBI taxonomy): domain Eukaryota; kingdom Metazoa; phylum Chordata; class Actinopteri; order Syngnathiformes; family Aulostomidae; genus Aulostomus; species Aulostomus chinensis. Next base: position 18,121,540 of record NC_141333.1, on the reverse strand, counting down.
GCTGATACGTGGAGGTGTTGTGTTGTAGGCCCGTCTACCTGCTCTTTATTTACCTACTGCAGCTGACTCACTCCCGAGTGTTTAATGAGTACGTTCGCATAGTGTCAACCCCCCTCATACTAAGGTGGTTACCAGGGTCGCTTTACAGCCATGATGTGGGCCACATCTGGACCAAACACTTAGTGCTTCTTATGGGAAAATTTGCTCTGACCTATACTCAACCCCAAACCTCTGTCTCATAAAGGTCTAAAAAGACCTACTAACCTTATTCGTAGATACTAACCTTAGGCCAATTTAAGTTTTATTTATAGCCTTGGAGAACACACAGCAGAGAACTTTTTTTGGTTCTTTTTTGTATGGTCTGCATCACCAGCAGTATAATACTGTTACACAGTAATGCACTCTTGGGAATATTGATTAGAAAATCCTGCACTGTACAATGTGATGATCATATCACATGGAAATGATTATCCTGGTTGGATTTTTTAAAAATCCAACATTTTATCAGCGGTTCGTATTGCAGGTATTTCTTTTCTACATGCAGAGCTATCCCCTCATAAATGAATAAATTTATACTTTTAGGGATATAACAGGGATCAAGATTTATATATATATATATATATATATATATATATATATATATATATATATATATATATATATATATATATCCCTACTGGAAACCAATGAGCGCTGAGAGTACAATATACACTAATAAAATGTGTACACAATTATTGCAAGCAGATAAGAGCCAGATGATTGCATCACTAACCTGTCAGCATATACGTTGGCTCGCAAGACAAATCAGTTTATAAAACCAAAAAGATGTTACATCATCACCGTTATATAAGTTGTCCTCCGCAGATGTTTCTGTTCAACTGAACACTGCGTTTACGAGTGGGGTGGAGATATCAAATACTGTTATAGCAGATTTACTGAATATGGAACTTATTTTTGGAACACCAGCTGAACTCCAGTATTATTGCTTAATCAGCGCCTGCTCACTGTCAAAGAAGTAGGTCAATATTTTACAGATGTTTTCTGGAACATGGCTCAGCACATCAAAGCAGACACAGAATGTGTACAGTGGTAAAAGTGGTTACTAACTTGCTAAGTTGTTATAATGTGAAGTTAACACTGGTTTTTTTCTCACTCTCTTGATTGCTTTCTTAAAGGGGAGTGAAAAGGTTTGTTGTGTCTCTGCTCTCTGCTTCTGCAGCATGTTTGTGTCTGTGATGCTACAGTTTAGCATTCATCGTCATTCAGCTTCCAAATTCTGACCATAAACAGTTTGCGTGGCGTGGCTGTGTGTACTATCAGGTCTCACATGTAGCATCACATGGTTTAGTCAGTCTTCCATGTCGGGCGTCTATTTTCAGCAGCTCTAAGGTGGGGCGAGAAAAACACTCACCATCAAAGTGTAGCATGCAGATGATTTGAGTCAGTCTAAGGGTTTTACTCTTCTGTTGCTAGACAGTTAACTGAATCCAGTTTCATGAGCTGTTTAAAGTTACTATGCCGTATAAGATGTGTGTGGGTTTGCTAACCATCGCTGGTGTGTTGTGTGTGGTAGTTGGGTCGGGACCTGCAGCAGTATCAGAGTCAAGCCAAGCAGCTCTTCAGGAAGCTCAATGACCAGAGTCCCACGCGCTGCACCTTAGAGGCAGGTTCCATGGCATTTCAGTAAGTACGAAGCATTAACTTGGCTACCGCATAACTTCTGCATGTGTAACGAGACTGAGGAAACCCGGCGATAACGCACCTATGACCTAGATATTGATGATATGAATACGTGTAAACAATGCCCTGAGGTTTGTGGGGATTTAAAAAGTAGTTTGCTCTTACTGTTATGCAGAAAACAATGAATACAACTCATATAAACACCTCTAAACCGCAAGCAATTCCCATAATAGTCACTGATTTGTTTGATCGTTGGCAAATCATGTGATTAAATCATTACACGTCTAGAAATGAAATATAAATGTATTGTTTTTGTTCACGCTGTGAAGTCCACATCACTGCCAGTAGTTTAGCATTTGTTATTATGTAACCATAGCACATTTGTAAATTGCTGGACTTTTATACATCATATTAACATTTCAAAGTGTACTTTCATTTTTATTTTGTAATACATTCATAATTCCTAGCCATCATATGTCGTTATTTGCCTTCACTGAAAAAAAAAAATTTAGATCTGAAAATGACAATTATTCAGATCAGTTACGTATCAATATGATTGTAATCTGTTGCAGCATAGGTATTGCTAAAATTGTAACCAATATTACTATCATATTGAATTTTTTACCCAATTGGTATGAATTTGGTCTTGAGAGGGAAGAATCTCATTCTTGCGAATGGTTATAAATGTGGTTGTAATCGTATAATTGAAACCCAATTATCCACTTGCTTTCATTTACGGAGAGCCATAGAACACAATGCAACAATTAATTGTACATATTTTTAGCATAACTAATAATATATAGTGAAGCCACGATTATCTTAGTAAAGTATTGTGAAGCCATTTTTGATGCAGCACTATTATCCATTAGATAAATCTGCCTCTCCTCAATCATTCAGGTTCTTACCATTTTTAACAAAATCCCGTGCAGCACATGTTTAGAGGGTCTTCTGTCTGCAGCTACTTTATAGAGAAAGGAGTGTGTTACCTCGTGCTGTGTGAAGCCAGCTTCCCCAAGAAGTTGGCCTTTGCTTACCTAGAAGACCTGCAGGCAGAGTTTCATGAGCAGCACGGGAAAAAGGTCCCCACCGTATCCCGGCCTTACTCCTTCATTGAGTTTGGTAAGAAAACAACAGCCTTGTACTCTATTTTAAATCACAATTCATCAGAACTTGATCGACATGTTATTAAAGCCACTTATGAAGTTATTCTCACACAATTTGTGCCCGTTTTCCATCTTTGTATTAACTTGGACATTTTTTGAAAAACATTCCAGAGTTTACCTGCAACCAGTTCTGCTTATCTCTCCATTACCAGACACCTACATCCAAAAAACCAAGAAGTCCTACATTGACAGCCGAGCCAGAAGGAATCTAGGCAGCATTAACACAGAGCTCCAGGATGTACAGAGGATTATGGTGGCCAATATAGAGGAGGTGCTACAGAGAGGAGAGGCTCTCTCCGGTAAGGCCGTCTACCTCCAGCCTTATTCACTCTGATTGTGAAAAAACCTGAGTTCATATTCAAAAAGCAGTTACAGAATTCTGAGAAATTCTGAGCTTCACGACAGACTCTTAAGAATTTCCCCTTAAGGTTAAGCTGTTATGATAGATAAGATAAAAACCACTTCGCTCTTCAGAGAGCTCCTCAGGAGTGTGAAGGAGGACTTTTAAGGAGCTTAAGAGTTTCTTCCGTAGTTGAGGAAATGACGGAAATAGGAAGAGAAAGGAGAATAAAAAAAAAAAAGAGTAAATTGACTGAAAATTTGATTTTATCACGAAAGAATTGTGTTCATCATCAATTTGATTGGATGCGCTGTCTTCTCCCGCCAAACAACAACACAGCATTCCCAAGAAAGAGTGAAAACAACTTTAAGGTATTTGGATTCTGGGAAAATGCTGCAGCACGGCAGCTTATTTGGGTTGGACGCACAGTGGTGATGACAGTGTTATAGTGTTGAGGAATTTGTGTAATCTAATCCCCGCCGGGTGTCCGCACCTTGCAAGCTCACAAAGGAATGTTCATGGGCGTATTCCCCACCCTATTGTTACGAGCATCATTGCAACTTAAGAAAACTATATTTTATTACCATTCTCTTTCCTATTAATATGTAATGAAATTTAAAAAAAATTGCCAACAAGAGCGCCATCATTTATTTTTTTAATAAAGAAAAAAGTTACATCTTTTTACTTGATGGACTATGTTAAACAGTCAGAGCTGCTCTAAAAATATTCCTTAAACACTCCTTCACTCCTGATCTCAGAGTCCTCGCCAGACATATTTAGGAAACTTTAAGAATACAGCGCTGCTTCTTAATTTCACACTCTTGCCCCCCCCCCAGCACTAGACTCCAAGGCCAGCAACCTGTCCAGCCTATCAAAGAAGTACAGGAGTGATGCCAAGTATCTTAACACCCGCTCCACCTATGCCAAGCTTGCAGCTGGCGGCGTCTTCTTCATCATGCTCATCGTCTATGTGCGCTTCTGGTGGCTCTGAGGGAGGAGGATGAAGGAAGTGCCGAATGTCTCGACGTCTGCAGGCACCAAGAGAAGTTTTCACCAGGCACCTCGAGAAGTTGTAACAGGATCCCTGCCTTTAATAAGACTTTTCAGACCATACTGCCGCCCATTTTGTTGTGTGATCTGAATATAAATGATGTCATAATACATAGTTTCATGATTAGCAATTATAGTACTGCACTCGTAGTTCCCCTGGTGTTTAGAGGAAATGAGTGAGTGCGTGGGGTTTGTTTTTGGAGATCCACGTGAAAGATTTGACTGTTCTGTCATTTTCTAAACCTGTACGGCTACGGGCCCATGTGATTTTATCTCATGTACTGTCCAACAATACAGGGAAAACATATTTAATTTATCCTGATGATACTGGTTCCCATGATACTGGTTCATTAACTTTATAATCTTAGTAGTTCTGGCTTAATGATGGATGCAGATGTTTGGGAAAACATGACATTAATCTTTAGCCTGTTGAATATTTTCATCAACGATCAATGTCGTTTTTTTTTTTTTTTTTTTTTAAGGTTCTGTGTGGAAGCCTCGCATACGCTTGTGATTTGCAGTTTTGTTTTGTTTTGTTTTTTTCCCGCCATCATGGGATGTCCTGAACTGCGTGTATGTCTGTATGCTCCCTCACACTACATGGACCAGCACCTTCCTGTCCCCAGGCATATTACAAAGTAGTTGCTGTCTGGTTGGGTACTTTCATTTTCTATAAAGTTTACACAAGTGTAGACGATAGTTAGCACGAGAGTTGCAGGTGTTGCTAGGCAGTCACTGTGAGGACTCTCTTTTTCTGTTCTGTCTGCTATCTAAAAATAAAATCATTTGCACGACACACGCTTCCTTTTTGTCAGAGGGCCTTGAGGTGAACCATGATCAACACTCTTTGATAAAGCTTGGCTTGAATGCTCACTATTGTTTAGGTCATCATCCAGAGCCAAAACCTGTAATTAAACATAATTCTTTCACCAATATAATTTGTCATGTTTAACCTTTTAGATCTTTTTTGGTTTTTTTTGCATTATTTAATATTAAATATCCAAAATGTATATTCCATACATGATACATAATAACAAAAATACAACAAAAAACAGTGTTAGAAAAATGAGTGGGTAAAAGCTCTTAGAGGAAGCCAGTTATGAAAACTCATGGCTCAAGTATGTTGCTCCTGTAGTTTCACTCATCAGGGCTACGCCAAGTGTCTGTGCTTGTTATCCTCACTCGTGACCAGCAGGTGGAGTATTTTACCCACGTGTGGCCTGCTGTAGCTGAAACCAAAGGCTCAAAATAACCTCCTAACTTCTGCTTCTGACTGCGGCCTCCTGACAGTTCACAGAGCTCAAAATAATAGGTTACCTTTAAAAGATGGAAAAACATAGGCTGCAGCCCTCAGGATGAGAGGAAGAGTACAAATACAGACCAGGGCAGCACTTGCAGAGACTTTCAGCACATGACAGTAAATGCACCAATCAACCCTATAGGCTCACAGAAGTGCGGCATTTGAGGTAGAACAGGAAATGTCGAGCGAGAAAAAAAAAGAGAAGCAGTAGAGGATAGCGTGCCAAAACATCAACCGCAGTGCTCAGGCTTACCTTTTGACCTCAAGGTGGAAGTGGGTATTTATGAGTCTGGCACACTTGTGAGGAAAGGTGTCTGTGTTGCATTTTACTGTAACATACTTCATGACGTAAGAGATACTCTTTTGGGGGGCCAGACTTCATTTATTGTCTTTTTGTTGTTTTGTGTTGTTGTGTGTGATGCTGTGCATCTTTCTGTGTCCTGTCTTCAGTTGAAACAACATATAAAGTATGTAATATTTGCATTTATATAAGTCCTGGCTGGTATGCAAGTTTTAACTTCCCATATTCAACAGGCTACCATCAGTATATACATTTTAAAACGTAATTACCTTCAAGTAAGCATTTTTTTTCACGATCAGGCACTGCTCTCATACTTAACTTATCATCTATAATTATTTTATTGTACAAGAAATTTTCAACTTTATGGGATAACATGACACTTATGTTTCATATTTTAGATTCCTCATAGTAGCCACCCTTTGCTTTGCTGACAATGGTGCAAACCTTTGGCCTTCTCTCAATGACTTTCATGATGTCGTCACCTGAAATTGTTTTCACTTCCCAGGTTTGCCTTGTCAGGGTTAATTTGTGGAATTTCTTGCTTTCTTAATGGGGAAGGTTCAGTTTTGTTGTGCAGAAGTCAGGTTGGTACACAGCCGACAGCCCTATTTGACAACTGTTAGACTTCATATTGTGGCAAGAACCAATCAGCTAAGTAATGAGAAATGACAGTCCATCATTACTTGAAGAACTGAAGGTCAGTCAGTCTGGAAAATTGCAAAAACTTTGAAAGTGTCCCAAATAGCAGAGGACCGCCCCAGGAAAGGAAGACCAAGAGTCTCCTCTGCTGCTGAGGAGAAGTTCATCCGAGTCACCAGCCTCAGAAATCACAAGTTAACAGCACCTCAGATTAGAGCCCAGATAAATGACACACACAGTTCTAGTAGCTGACAAATCTCTACATCAACTGTTCAGAGGAGACTGCACAAATCAGGCCTTTATGGTCAAACAGCTGCTAAGAAACCACTGCTGAGGAAAAGCAACAAGCAGAAGAGATTCGTTTGGGCCAAGAAACACAAGGAATGGACATTAGACCAGTGGAAATCTGGGCTTTGGTCTAATGAGTCCAAATTTGAGATCTTTGGTTCCACCCACCGTGTCTTTGTGCGACACAGAAAAGGTGAACGGATGATCTCTACATGCATGGAGGAAGAGGTGTGATGGAGTTGGGCTGCTTTGAAGGTGACACTGTTGGGGATTTAGTCAAAATTAATGGCTGAACCAGCATGGCTACCTCAGCATCCTGCAGCGACATCCCATCCCATCCCATCTGGTTTGCGTTTAGTTGGACCATCATTAATTTTTCAACAGGATAATGACCCCAAACACACCTCCAGGCTGTGTAAGGGCTAACTGACCAAGAAGCAGAGTGATGCTGCGCCAGATGACCTGGCCTCCACAGTCACCTGACCTAAACCCAATCCAGGTGGTTGGAGATGAGATGGACTGCAGGCAAAAGTGCCAACAAGTGCTCAGCATCTCTTGGGACTCCTTCATGACCGTTAAAAAACCATTTCAGGTGACGACCTCATGAAGCTCACAGAGAGAATGCCAAGAGTGTGCAATGCAGTCATCAAAGTGAAGGGTGGCTATTTTGAAGAGTCTAAAATTTAAAACATCTTTTGAGTTATTTCACACTTAACTACATAATTCCATATGTGTCCATTCATAGTTTTGATGCCTTCAGTGAGAATCTACAATGTAAATAGTCATGAAAATAAAAGAGAAACCATTAAATGAGAAGGTGTGCTCACAGTTTTGACTGATAGTGTATGTGTTTTGATGTCATTATTAAAAGGTCTTAAATAATGTTCATTAGGTAAAATCAATAACTTTCATGAGCTAAAACTAATGATTCAAATAATGTTCTAGGTGCATACGAAAATTACAGCAGGAAAGTTTACCATGAGTCTTAGTATGGACACCTTCAGCCACCAGCAATGCTTCTGATTACATAAAAGAGCAGCCCTCACACACACACACACACACACACACACACACACACACACACACACACACACACACACACACACACACACACACACACACACAAATGTATGTGTGGGCTGTATATCTTTTTTGAAGTCATAACAATATGAAGTCTCTTGGGAAGTTGAGTACTACCGAGGTGTTTGTGTGTGCGCGTGTGTGTGTGTGTGTGTGTGTGTGTGTGTGTAAAAATGTCACAGTGATTAAAGCGAGGACAACGTACCCCTCTCTTACTCTAGTACGTTCTCTCCTTCCTCTGCAGGTTACCATGGCAGCGGCGAGTGTGACAGTCATGTGAAAACGAAGCTGATTGGATTAAAATACTTGGTGTGATCAGGGGTCAGGAACACAGCGCATGTACTAAACACACAGTCTGATTTTATAAACACACACACACACACACACACAAAGCAAGACAAAACTGCACAGCACCTTCTACGTATGTTTATCAGTTTTCAGAAGCTTCGTTGTGTGAACTTCTGACAACTCATATTACCCTATCTTGATTACATTTCCTGTCAGGGACAACCTCAAGAGCGTCCACCAACTTTTTCACGTGTCTTGTGCGATCTTAAAGAAACAGGACACTAAAACAACATAACCTTGACAATGACCATCAGACACTTGTCCTAAAAGTCACTGAGACGGTCGAGCATGCTAGTTCACACAAAGCCAGTCTGAGAGTTTCACTCATCTTTCTGGCAGACTCTCATCACATGAGCCTTTAACCCTTTCTCAACCACATGTGGTCAGTTGCACATTCAGCAATCGCAAACCCTGAACCTCACAGATATGATCTCATGATGGGAGGTCAGACAGCAGACACACTCACCCTCCTCTCAATCTTAGTCTCTGACAGGAAGTGACAAAATAAAATAAAAAAGCACCCCTGGTCAAAAGTTAGATGAACGGTTGCTTCAAATGTAAATTTTAGATTTTAAATTTGTATGAATAACATAAACTGTTGTCTTGACCTCTTGCCTCTTGGCCACTTGTTTTTTACCCTGTCTAAAGGAAAGTAGAAAGTATTCAGAGAGGAAGTACATCTACCAGTGACAAAAAACTTGTGCTTTGACCCCAAATAAAGCTTCAATTAGCGATGAGAGGGCCATGTCGAAGTGTGTGGCTGTTATGGACAGTGGGAAAGAGATTAAATAATACTTGGTTTTTGCTCGTGATGTGGTGTAAATATCCCTTCCTGCATCCACTGAGTCGCCCGAGAGAACACAAGCTTACTATGATGTCGCAGTCCATCACAATGAGGGGAACACAGTGTAATGTTACTGTAAATCAAAGGTTTGCTACATCGGGCTTGCTTTTGATGATCTCTTAGTCGCACTATGAGTTAAATTTAGTTTGTAGATGTCTTCAGTTAGGGACTCTCAATAAATGTGTGAAGTTTGGACAAGATCTGACCATGTGAGTCCAAATATGAAAACTATCCTCTTCACAATAACGCATCAATAAGTTGTTAAGGTGTTTCTAACCAAATTTGGAATTAAACTATTTGACCAACTTGGAGGAGTATTGGAAAGTTAAAAAGTAATAATAATTTAAAAAAAAAAGTTATTTCCTGTTACCACCAGGTGGTGCTGTGATCAATCAGCCCCAAACTTGAACGTTTCTGCCTTGGCCTATTTTTCTCCATGACAGTGTGTTTGGTGATAATCTGTTTTACAGATTTTGTGTAATCCTGCTAGCAGACACACAAATCCACTGAAGACATCAAGATTTCCTTGGGGGAGGTAATAATGAAAATAAGTTCTCAGTGTTACCTGATTATGATATAAATGACTTAACATTGAAGTGCATCTAGTAAGAATTAAAACAGTTTCCTTAAAAATGTGCTCCATATCAAATCAGCATCCCACCTCATTCTGGCTGCTTCCCCATCTCTCCCTGTTCTCTCTCTTCCCTCAACCTCTTCCAATCAGAGCAAAGAGAAGCTGCGTGGACAGCAGCTGTATGGCAGAAGGTCATAAAATGCAGAGGGTTGAAAGAGGAAGTAAAGGGACCTGGTGAGTTATTGCCCCCAAACGTACACACCGGGTCCTGGGAACGGGGAACTTCTCACAGGGGGGGTCAGTGTGGATCTATGCTGGACTCTGCTCATTCTTTATCACCTCATCACAAATCACTGATGACCCATCACACCTTGGCGTCATAATTCTGCATCAGTCTATTTAAAAAAAGAGTGGACCTTTAACTCTGCAATAAAAACCATGTCATTTTCCCAGTACCATGTATTTACCCATGTCTCTGTAGGTGTGTGAGACTATGCCATAAACAATAAGAAGATATGGAGGAGAGTGTGAGAGAAGGAGAGAGTGACATTCACACACCTACATGAATACATGCTGCTCTGGAAGAGATGCCTCACAGGCCAAAACACACTCTTGCATTCTTTGTTAAGGCAAACACTTACATTATCGTGTCCTAAAAGAACTTCAAACATGCATTTCTTTTCTGTGTCATTCCCCAGTGTGTCTCATTCATCCCTCCATTTTTACTAATTGATAACACTGTTGGTTTATTAATAGTTTCTTATCAGCATGAACGCTCACACAATATCAAGCTGTGCCTGTGAGAAAGTGAGGGCTGAAGTGTAAATTCCAGCCATGCCTGTCTTTTAGCAGCTTGTGAATTTATGATACAATTAACCCCCTCAAGATATGACAACCACACTCACTTAGAGCTTTCAGCGTGTGAGTTAAACCCAAACATGCTTTAGGGTCATTTACACCTATTAAATTTAAATTAAATGCACCGATATAATTTTTGACAATAAATTATATTTTGAAACTGTATGATATCCTGCTTTTCGATCACTAAATTTGACAGGTCATTGCAAAAAGAACATTGGCAGATCAAACTGAGATTTTTTTTTTTGTCACTATTGGTACTAGAATCAGCCCTAAAACAATCCAGCATCAGTTTGCCTCTGACAGGTGCCATTTTGTCACCCTGACAAATACAAATGTATTTCAAATTAAGTTTATTCCAAGCACTGTAAACACTTTCAGTATGTATCCCTTATCATTGTCTGTATTTTGTATTTTTTGTTTTGTTTTAGTGTTGTTTCTTGTATACAGTGAGCCAAAGACAAAGTTCCATCTCAGTGAGCAACAAAACTTTGTTCTACGTATTCACTGATGTTACTTTCCAGTACGCTGATGTTCATCACTTTGGATGAAAAATATTTCCATTAAAATGTAAATCATCCTATGTCCATTACATGCCTTTGTCCACAATGTTTGATAACCACATTTTAGGGACAATTGAGAGCAAAATCAATCAATCAATAAATAAATCTAACATATCGTGGCCAATATATATTAGAAAGGTCATATTCCCTTATAGCTTCATTGGCCCCAAAAATACTTTATCAGTTGGGTTCTATTTTTAGTGGCCTTTGTTCTCATGCTGCCTGTTTGGTAAACGTCATGGACTGTTACAGATTAGCTTCACTTTCTCCCATGGGATCTCCCATGACACACTGAGCTTCTCTCTCCTCCTCTCTGTCCTCCTGTACTCTTACTTGTTACTGACTGGACTTCTTCACCAGAGAATTTATGCTTCCCCACTTCCCTGATGCTGGAGGAGGCCACAGACCTGAAGAGGCTCAAGCTGCCACACTTAGTATTACTATTTGTATTAGTACTCGTAGTATTCATATTAGTATTCTCAGTACTGTACTAAAAATTAACATCAGCACTTTTTTTGTATTGTATTATGCTGAAGTTGATAGCTTAAGTAACTGGAAGATGTTATTATTGGTTGCTAGTTTACTACTATTGCTGCAGTTGTTGTTCCTCTTCCCTCTGTCTTTCTTTCTCCCCGCTCTGCTCTTTCCTTACATCTTGTTCACGTCGCCGTCTGTCTGTAACTCTCCCCCTCCTTTCTCTTTGTCTCTGTCCCTCTTTTTCCTTTTCTAGCTCTGTCCCTTTCCCTTATCTGTCTTTGTCTCTGCCCCCATTTTCTTGCTCTCTTTCCCCCCAACCGGTCAAAGCAGACAACTCACTGAGCCTGGATCTGCTCGAAGTTCCTGCCTGTTAAAAAGGTTTTTGATGCTGCTGCCAGAAGATGTGCTTGCTCATTGAGAACTGTTTAGTGAGAATCAATTGAGGGAGTGTGGTACTAGACCTGCTCTATTTGTAAAGTGTCATGAAATAACTTTAGTTGTGATTTGGTGATAGACAAATAAAACTGACTTGACTTGACTTGATGTTCAGCATTGCTGGATCCAGGCCCTGATGGAAGAAGTGGGTGACAGCATTTTAGAATAAAAGCGTTAACAGCAATGTTGGATGGGCAGGACTGACTATTCTCCAACAGCAGAGGCCTTTCTAAACTCTATTATCTGCAGCAGAATACTGATAAACAGGGAATGGATAAACAAGACCCCCCCCCCCGCCAAAAAAAACAACAACCTCTATCACAAATATTATTTTCAATATAATATAATTTATACAATTATGATTATCATCATCTTTTTTCAAACTGGCTTAATCTAAAATCTAAATCAGTCCCATTGACTCCCATCATCACAACATAATCCTCTTTTTTCCCCTTTGTTCCTCTATGCTTGTTTTTGTCAAATATGGTGTAGTTTGGGATTTCGGTTAAAGTCATGTGGTCTAATCTGTGGTAGTGACAGTGCAGTTATAATTACTCTTATGAGAAAAAAACGGAGTTAAGCTTCCTCCCCTTAGCGCGGCATGCAGTGTCTTTTACTATCTACGCCTTCATTTAGCCTGTAACTATGAATTTCTGTTGACAGTAAAATTATATTATTCTCAGGAGCACAGATTTTGTGAACTGAGGAATGTTTACCCTGGTCAGAGAAAGGAGAGTTTCACATGCATCAGGTACCTATTATGTCTGCATATATAAGTGTACAGACTAGAAAGCCCATCGTAATATTCCAAATACCTGTTGTTGCCTTTTGCAGTGTTACTTAAAGGCATCACCAGTGCTTCCATCCTGGCAACTCTGCACAAATCAAAATAACAAATCTAAAGTGTCACATGATTCCTGTTTTAGGATGACTCAAAAAATAACTTCAGCCTTCAGTGCTCAAATATGTCAGTAAGGCTGCACGCTGCATGTTGTCCTTAAGTTGTTTGTGACTGAGGGAGTTGGTAAGGCATAGTGGTGTTTTGAATGTGGGTGTGGATGAGGAGTATAAACCTTGCAGGATCCAGATGACAGTCCCAGGGCTGATCTTTTCCCACAGCGCAGTATAAATAGCCTGCTAGTGTGGGGTGACGGTGGGCAGGCAGGGGCGCTCGAGGGAGGATCCCATCCACACACCGTGGAATATTCCTGTCCACCTGGTCCTGCCAGAGTCATGGGTCACAATGTATTCACACACACACACACACACACACACACACACACACACACACACACACACACACACACATACACATTCACAGTGCAGTATTCCCCCTATTTCTCACACCTTTCCTTCATCTCCTGTTCCCCCACCTCCTTCAGCTCCTCATCAAGGACCCCCTCATCTGAAGTTGCTCACCTCTCACACCTGGTCATATGTGGACCTTCTGTTTGAGAACACACCGCATTATCATCATTTCTCACAGAACTAAGGAACTTATTCGGGGTAAACCTTCTGTCCATAGCGGAATATACTAGGGATGACATTACAGCTTTTGTTTTACTGGTTCAGATGACAACCTGGTCGCTCTCAGTGAATTGGTTCTAACACACAGTGCTTACAGTATAACATTTATATCAGTGGCTACACAGGGTTGCTTTTAACTTCATGTAAAACAACTTTCTTAGGAAACAATCCTGTGTGGAACCTGATTTGGAACTGGTAGCTTTGGAAACTATGCATACATTATCTGGCCCGATGTTGACATATGACCTCGGGTTCACACATGATGGTGGTTAAGTACTTGGAAACCTTCTATCTACTCAGTAGCTCTCTGTTAAATTAAGCAACTCGTGGCTTTTTCTCATCATGATGACCTGGCGTGCTCTGGCGCTTAACAGCAAGATCTGAAACTCACTTAATCTGATACACTAATGTCTTGTTGTCAGAACAGAAGTTTGCCTTCACACGCAGCTTTCCTGCTTTAATTCAAACCCCTTCTTAATATTACAGAAGGGGCCCTGCTCTGCTCCAATCTGTCTAAGGGGGGCTGCTGCTTCTTTTCTCACAGTCAAAACAGGTCAGTGAGAACGAAGGAGGTGATAATCAAGCCTAAATATACCCCCCCCCCCCCCCCCCCCAGTTTCCTGTCCCCCAGATCTGCTTACACAGAGAAGACGATATTAGACAGACGATGCTTCCGGCACAACATGTGCAGGAGTCTTGATGGGGGCACAGGGGTCATCAGAATCTCACACCCAGAGCTTGAGATTTACAAGAACAAAATGCCTGCTAGTCAGTCCCTCTCAACTGATCTCAGTGAGGCTGCAGTAAAGGGGTTAAGAGCAAAAAGAGTCATTACAAGAAGCCTAGAAAATCAGCTGCCAGAGAAGTGTCATGAAATCAGTCGCCACCGTTGCTAATTATAGAAGGGCATCATATATACCCATCACGCTAGCTCCTGTTTGCAATCTCAGGACATAAAGCTGGTTCCTCTTTGAATGACAGGTGCTGATTTGGTTTCCCATGGCTATCATGGCTGGGGAAGATGGTGTGTTTATGGTTGAGGGGAGTGAATGTGCACACACACACACGAACACACACACACACACCCTCACTCCCTCTCTTCATCTGGAGTAATCATGTTCTGGAGTATAAATCTAGTGTCTGACACCTGGAGTCACCCTGACTGATGAGCTCCAAATCAGTGTGAAGAGCCCAGACACGGATGAGAGCAGCTCTTTCACCAGTTGATCCAGTTTCAAGACCACACTGGGATTTACATAATAAACCTATAACAAACCTATAAGTTATGCATTGGATCCAAAGTGTTCTAAGAGTGACATTCAGACCCACTGATTTAAATGTGTTTTGGTGTGTTTGGATGTCTTGAGTGCAAATACAACAGATATTTAATGTGAGTTGGAATGCACTTAGTAATTATCCAAACTATGGAGTTCCTGTCCTCTCAGACTGAGACTTGAACCTGGGTTGGTGATGCTTTTAATACAAACACTGTTCAAAGGGAGTAAAAGTATGAGTGAAACTGAGCTTATCCAA
The DNA here is from genome assembly GCF_037954235.1 of Aulostomus chinensis. Taxonomy (NCBI): domain Eukaryota; kingdom Metazoa; phylum Chordata; class Actinopteri; order Syngnathiformes; family Aulostomidae; genus Aulostomus; species Aulostomus chinensis. Next base: position 18,106,540 of record NC_141333.1, on the reverse strand, counting down.
AGCTTTGTTTTTCAAATGCTTTATTTTTTCTTCTGCGAAGCTATGTCAAGCCTCTGTGATAGAAAGCCTTTCATCAGTGCAAAGGCGAGGAGGAACTAATCAGAGTTTTCTGCTCACGAGGCAGAGCCACACCCAGTCTCACCCCATCGTTCCCTAAGCCCACATCTGGAGTGACATCATTAGGAAAACAGTGCTTCAGTGCAGACAATGTGATCCTCTGGAGTGATTTATATCATGATACTGGCTTTCACCCCTGTGAAATATGGAATTTATCAAAGTGTATCACAGGAGAAAATCTGAATTGAATCTTGTGACAAGGAATAATTAAATAAAAATGCAGGGTTTACTCAGAAAGCGATGCGTTCAGGGCAGTAGATTTGTGTGTTTTGGTGAAAGATAAGAAGAATAAGCAAATGCAAGATGTGGTTTATCAACTGACCAAATGCTTGAACACTTTTTGTTGTCCCGCCAGCACCTGACACCCAACCACGCATGGAGAACTAGAGCTTGACATTGGCCACGGCAACAAAAGCATTGTCAATACAGACCCCTGAGGAGATCAATTTGCTCCCTCTGGTTCTAGGCCTTTCAACAGGGTTGAATAGAGGACAGAGGGCCGGTCACAGCAGCAGGGGGCTCCGCAATGTTTCTCTAACAGGGTGTAAAGACAAACAATCGCTAGGATGAGACATGGTCTTGTTATTGTCATGAGCCTGTGATTTACACCTGGATTGACTGATAAGGGATAATTAGTTTGGGATCACTGACAGTGTACATAGTTATTTGTGTGTGTGTGTGTGTGTGTGTGTGTGTGTGTGTGTGTGTGTGTGTGTGTGTGTGTGTGTGTGTGTTCTCCTGTGCTTAGATATTAGATTTCTATTGTTTTCCTAATTTAAGTAAGTGAGTCAACTGTCTGGAAAATGGCATAAAATAACCCAACAGACCTTTTGGCTTGTTCGGATCAGAACTGGGAAAACTTGGTGTTTTATTACATGTTTCATTACAACCTGTATTCTGACCACTAACTTTAAATTAAATATTTTCAATCCTAAACATTCCTCAAAACAACCTTTAATTTGGGTTGGTGTTAATGCTGCACACTTACATGCCTGACATTGGGAGTAACTGATGTCTTTACTTAATCTTTACTTTAATTACATGGGATTCCATACCAAAATCATAGTTATTCTGTGCATTTACAAAAAAAAACAACAAATAAAGACAGAAACACGAAATGTTCTAATTATTTTAGGAACAAAATGATGATAAATAAGCTTTTCTTTTGCCACTTTGAATCTACCAACGCTCTTCAAAAGTCCTCTGCCTACTAGTAAAAACCCAACCAGCTCAACCTGGCATTAAAGTTGTTTGAGACGCAAAATTAGTTAACCGTGGGCGTTAACAGATATTTGGGGAAAACCGTGTAGTAACAGAAGAGAAACGAGAGAAATCATTGAACGGGTTAATTTTGAGTCATACAGGCTCCGAGAAGTAGAAAAATGAGAAAAAAATTCCTCCGCTGCGGCGACATAGAGGAGGAAAACTTTGAGTTAACTTTTACTCATATCCTATGTTTGATTAACGATGTCTCGTGTTGTGTAAAGTCTCCAAAACAATCCTAAACAACCATACGGTAGAAACAACGGTTTAACACGTTTTTTAGATCATCGTTTTAGCTTGACAATAGATCCACCCTGACCCCAGCGGAAGGATATGCGTCTTCGCTCAGTGACTTCAGTGACTGCTGAGGTAGAGAGGTAGAAGACTTTGTGAGTGCGGCGTGTAACTAATTGGAGTTAAACTTAAGTGAATTTTTACCTTCAGAAGAGTCGGGTCACATTTAAAAAACGAGTCAAGATGTTCTAATATAGTTCTACAAGTCGTCTTTTCGCCTTAATTGTGTGCGAACCGTATCCAACGAGATCGTTTTTGAGAACTAACCGTCCCGGGAGACAGCTCAAATTTGGGCTGGCGACCTTATGTGGATTTTACAGAAAATATGGAGCAAATACCCGGTTTCTCCGCGGGAAAACCTCTAGTGCTGGTCCTCTGCTTCATACATTTATCTCTGGGTGAGTATCAATTTGACGAAGTGCCATTTTTTTTATCTTTAATCTTCTCTTGATCACGTTTGTTGCCTCTATCCGCGGGTCTTACATAGCATCACTACACACACACACACACACACACACACACACGTACAAACCCCTTGCACACTTTTGATTTTACTAGACAGGTAAAATACGCTGAAGAAGTAACTTCTATAATAGTAAAAACAGAAACTTTCAGAAACCCGAAGGTTAACATAGCTAACATTTCAGGCGTGATTGTTCTGCTTTTGCATCTTTTAAGCGAGAAAAGACACAACAGACCCTAAAAAAGCTAACTTTATGTTTCTTTTTTCAATTTAAGCCAACATCCCTTTTGAGTTCAGTGTATCACTGCGCTTCTCATCCTCAACTGCAACTTCTAAAGTTAATTTGGGATATTTTGTATTTCTGCTAATGTTAAATAATTCTTTAAGTCGTTTGGACTGTAAAGTTGTTTTTTTTTTTTTAAAAAGCAACCCCCACTGGAGTCTCTAAATTTAAAGCTAACTTATACCTTTGTTTTGAATAAAGAATAGTGTGGTTCGCTTGTTTTCTGACCTACATCTGTGTTCAGTCTGAACTCCACCGCTGCCCAGATGTTGAACGTCGAGAGAAATTCAAAATGGACACTTTTAGGCTGCCCTGCTGAATTAGAGGAGCTGACACCGATGAAGAATTAAAGATGGAGCCTACTGGAGCAAATATCTAGAAATATGATTTTAGTCAATACGTTTTTTGACTCAAAAGGCCTTGTGGTCCAAAGTCAGGCAAATGTACTCACTGTACATGCCCTGAAATGTGAAATTCTTGTTGTTTAGGAAGTGCTTCACTTACCATCAAACAGGTAGATTAGTCATGCCATAGAAATTAACTAGTTATAATGTGAAACAAAATCTCTCAAATTAGGCACTTGATGGGACTCTGTTTTCCAAAGATCATTCAGGGACACTTCCATGAACAAATAGTAAAACTCCGCTCACTCAAGGCCACCATATTAAATGACTTGTAACACAAATGTGCTGCATTTTTCCTTCTAGTGGGCAAATTACATGAGTTCAGAAAATTAGGAATTCACAAACACGTATGAGTTCTTTTCCCATCAGCATGTTTTGTTAGCAGAGTTATTTAAAATACTTTGATAGTCGCAGTGTATGCTGAAATGTAGAAAATGAAATAATGTTTCTCAGTTTAGCATTTAACTATGGTGTAAATACAAAGGTGCATTAGCACTACTTAACCCCTGTGTTTTACAGAGATACACATTTTTATGCCTTATTTCCCATCTTAAAAGGAGGATGGATGGCCTTATACTCAATCTCCCCTCATTGTCCATCCTCCCATTCATCCATCCATCCATCTATGCTGCTTATCCATTAAGGGTCAGGGGGCTGGAGTCTATCTCAGCTGACATTAGGCGAGGGGTGGGGTTCACCCTGGATGGGTCGCCAGTCTGTCGCAGGGCCATATCAGGAACAATGAAGGGTTCAGTATCTTGCTCAAGGACATGGTCACAGGGGGAAGTGAGAATTGAACCAGCAACCCTTCGGTTGCTAGACAGCCACGCCACCTCTGAGCCATGCCGCCCCCTCCTCTCATCAGTGCTTTCCATATATATTCCCCATGTATGATTATTCCAAGTATTGAGAATGTTTGATGCAGACTTGGATCATACTGTCACTGAAGGTTTTAATGAACCTGTGTTACCTATCATACCCCATCTTTTCTTTTGATATTCTGATGCCTTCTTTTTCCTATAGTTGTGTTAGTGCCTGCTTTAAGAACCTAGCTGACCAAAAAAGGCCTCTTTTGGTATTTACTATTATTTCTCCTGGACATTAGGTGACTTGTAGTAAAGAGGTTTCACAAAAGATGAAAAGACAATGCAGAGGTGCTGCAGGCAGTGCAAGGAGAAGCACTGGAATGTTGTTGGTGTTTGACATTCCACCCTCCCTCTCTCTTTCTCTCCCTCTTTCTCTCACACACACAAAAAGTGAACACACACATTGAACTTTTATATTGTTTTGAGTGGCACCATGCTTTGGCCCACTTAGCAAAATGATTGTGATATGTGCAGAGAAACAGTGAATTTCAGATACTTGTAGCATACTGTGTCGCGTTCTTTGATAACATATTGGGAGACCTGAGGTAGACCTATGCTGCAACAAGAAGCTGTCACCTGAAAAGAATTTGCTCAAAAAATATGATACTTTGTCTTCATGTTGCTGCACGGACCAGTTTATACCAACTGGTAGTTATTAAGGTATTATACAATGTAACTGTTTGTTCTGTGGCACCAAATACAGCTGCACTCCAACTAGCTGCTACATGATAAAAGCCTGACAGTCGCTGGTTTGCTGGTAGAAACCTTTTTAACAAAGCAGTGGTTTTGCATCTTCAGTTCTTAACATGACAGTTGCCATCCATCATCGTAAAAGACCTTAATTGTTTTTAATGTTGTATTTCCTGTCCCATTACCTGCTGATTTGTTCTTCTCCTCAAGTCTCAACACCCTCTGTGCTCTATTTGATACTTTGTCATCAAAGCAGACCAGCACAAAAAATGTACTAATTTACAAGTAGAACGTACTCTTTTAAGAGTAGTTGGTCAAACTATAAGCACTACAACACAATACCTCCTCTTGTGATATGTCAATGTTAGCCAGCTGCCAGCCCTCTTGGGTGGTGAATTGAAAAGTTAATTTCTGACCAGGCCTGTGTGTGGTAAACAGATGGTAACATGCAGCCTTTTTCTCCTCATCTTTATTAAAAAATTGTAATCCCTCCATAACTAGTAACAACATAGTAAAAGGTACATTGTAATTCAGCAAGTTCCTGCAGTTCGTTTATCTGATTGAACGGAAGACATTAAGAGTGGAGACCACTGTTAAGGCCAGTAACCCAATAAACCTTATTCAAGAAAGTTTTCAGAGAGGTTCATGAAAAATATTTCAAAACCTTGTAATGATTTTATTTTCCTGGGATCGGCTTTGGATTTCAGATCTGCTCCAAAAATGTAATAGGATCTTTCTTTGCCAGTGTATCACCCCTCTCCCTTTATCGGTGGCATCTTTGGGGCACACGACAGTGTTGTCCCTCCATTATGTGGGCATGTAGATGGTTGCATATATTTGCCCAGTGCAAACAGCTGCCAGCTGACATGCGTGTGTGTATCTATTTGCGTGTGTGTATGTATTGCATTGTGGATACTAACTGACAAAGACCAGCAATTGTGCTGCCCATGGTTTACTTGAATCTGACTCAAGCTTGAGCCTGGTGTGAAATGTGATTTATTTGCACCATGCTTCAGCAGTGTGCTCCAAAGACAAAGATATTTATTGAGCTACCACAACAATGCGTTATTTATTGACCCCCCAGCTCTACCCACTGCCTTGTGGTTTTATTATTAATGTGGCTGAAGACATCCTCCTTATGACACTTTACCAAGGATTAGCTTTCCCTTTGGCTTCTTTTTTGTCCTCTTTTCTCTGCAAGGTCAAGAAGATGCTGTTCACTTTCACCTCAGTGTGAATGTGCATGTCTCATATATATGTACATATATGTATATGTATATATAAATGTCTATACATATATGTGTGTAAGTCTCTGTATATACATATATATGTATGTATGTGTGTGTAAGTCTGTATATGTATGTATGTGTGTGTAAGTCTGTATATACATATATGTATGTATGTATATGTGTATGGGAGAGAGTAGTAAATAAAGGGAAGAGATGTTTGAGAAAGAAGTTGAAATTTGTAGGACTGGGCCTTAGATAACTAAAGTCTGTGTTTTTATATACATTTTCTAGGTGCCTCCAAACTGCTCCAGATTAAAGGCACATCACACACACAGTTTATAGGATATAAATAAGGTTGCAATGCCCTGATGACCTTTTTTTTTGGCACAATACAGATAATCTGTAAGTTTTATTTTTTTCTGTAGAGTAACATGTTTACTGCCACATTAATGACGTGTTAATTTATGTAAATTAATTTATACAATTATTAACAGACTAAAAAAAATTATGTCAAATCAGCACTTGAGCATTGCATCTTTGGCTTGTTGCAATCCTTGTCACTGTCAGCTGTAGTAATAGCAGCATGTAGGAAAGTGGCCCGTTACTGTTTTATTTATATCCGCTGCAGGTTTAACTAACTCACCATGCTTGCATATGACTGACATGTTTACATTTGGATGCCTGTCATGCGCTGGCCCTGTGAACAAGTTGGGAAGCAGGACTGCACTCAGCCGCAGACATCTGTCAAATATTTTTAATGAAAATTGTCTGATTATGATCAGCAGCTGATCGATAAGGGCATGTCTAAATTGACATTTTGAAGCTGACCTGTTGCTGATATGGTTAAAGTCTTAAGTTATCGATCTTTATTTTGCTTCATAGTGCTAATTCAGCACCAGCCCCTGCTTGACCAGTTTGTGCTTGGTGTCTTTAATACTCCTGCATTAAGTAAAATGCCAGTTGAAAAGTAAATGAAGCTAGTTGTGTGCACTGCATGAACCAAATTCACTTTTACCATAGGGGGTTGTGTTTGTGACTTTGAATGTCAGGGGATTACAGAGAGTTGGGTGTGCACTGTTGAACAGGTTAGCAAATTAACAGGGAATTACTGCAGCCTGCATTCCTTCGCCAAACAGGCCCGAAATCCTGGAGACAGGCATTCAGAGTGCACAGAGTAATGTACTGTACCAAGCAAGGCACATAAGGTATGAGAAGGAAGGAAACTTCACAGAAAAGCTTAGAAAGTAAATCCTGTATAGAAATGGGTCAAAGCATTGATGTAGCCCTATGCTTTGTTTAGGATTTAGAGCTCATATGCCTTTACAGCTTATACTCCATGTGGAAGTAAATAGAGATGCACCCATTGCATGTTCGTCACAGATTTCGATGTTCCTGTGGGACCTGTCAATACCGATTTCGGCAGATTCCCATTTTCTGTCTGAGAGCGAAACTTGACAGAATATAAAAAACAAAATGTTTTCTTTAATGGAATTTTTTTTCCCCATAATTAAAAAAAGATTACTCTTAAAGTTTCCCCCTAATTGTTCTAAGTTACTAGAAGTTATATTAAGTTAACAACTCTTAAAAATAGTATATAAATAAAGTACCCTCCTTCTGGAAAGAGGAACAAATAAAATTGTGTATTCAGCTGTGTAAAACATATATTTTATTTATGGAGCAAATGCAGCTGAATGCAGCCATTGAAGGACAGGAGAGTCTGCAAGCTAGTTCTTGTCTCTGTGCTCTGCCTTTTACCTTCAGCCGCTTTCCACTTTGTTAGCCTCCCAAAAATGGGCAAGTTCAATGAGATGATTGAGTTTTAAGAAACTGATTAGGTTATTTGTTCGGGATATTTTTGTTGGGGCTCCTCCATGGAATATTTTGGCCCTAAATGTTTTAAAAATTGTGAGCTTTATGTCGTCCTTACCCACAGTGAAGAACTTCCACACAACTCCCACTTTCCACCAGGCACGGCTGCTCGGTGTTCTTAACACATGCTGTCCAGCACTTTTGTCAACACGCACGGTTCAGTGTATTTGGTCATTGTCTCTTGATTAATGTGAGTATGTGTGTATATTGTGTCCTTTTCAGGTCTGTTGACAGATAGCCTGCATGTGGTGTTTTATTTTGAAAGTTGACAGATATACTATGCTATGAACTGGGCTGGATCAATTTTGGGTGGAACATTATCCAGTTAAAAGACAGACTTGACAATATACTATACTATACCTTGAACTGTGCTGAGTCAATTTAGGTGGGACACAGATTTGACAACCTACCAGTTGTAATAACTTTTATGTATTTCTATAGATTTATGTATTTAAGAGCAATTCTAGAGGAGAGGCGGATGAGGGAAGTCTTATCTGTCCAAATCAGGGCAGTTGAATGTGACTGTCATTTCATTAGTAGATCAGGTTTCAATGCTTCACATCATCCAGTACTCTTAACAGTGTTCTTATGTATACATTTTTTTGGGGGCTCTCTGTTTTTGTTTTTTCTTCTGAAAATACACATAGTATGCTTTATACAAAAAAAAGCTGTAGAAAAATGTGCATGTCTGCCTTGTCAGGCCTGATTCTGGGTCAGTTGCCTTCAAGTTTGTTCTAAAGAAGTGATTTTGCCTTAAAAATAGAAGCAGCAATCCTTTATTATCAGTGTTTGTTTTGGCTTGGTTTGTTGGCTTTGACAGCCTTATCACGGCCTGCATTAATTAATGCTCTATTTATATGAAAAAAAATCATCAGAGCTCAGCTGTCACTTAAAGCTTGAGCAAAATTCTTGCTTATTAACAAGTCTGCATCAAAATAAAACTCAAAATAGGGTTTTGTTAAATGTAGGGTTCACGACCAATAGGTGATGACCCATGTGGGGGTAGGGTTGAATTCAGTTCACATCTGAGCCGTTTTAGCCTCCTGAGCCAGGTTGAAGAAAGTGACTGTTATTGCTGTCAGTCAAAGCTCATTAATGTAATGGACTCATGACAGACTGATGATAATAATAATGCTAACATTATTTGTACTGTAAAACACCAAGTGAATGTCAGCTAAAAACAAGAACACAATCAGTGATGTTGTTAGGTACGCATCCTGCGTCCCTGACGCATTAAAATATGAAAAGACGCAGTAAATTCACCACCCGCGCGTCCCAGGGACACACCTCATTTTTCCCATGAAAAACCATACATTGTGAACAACAACATGTGTTTAAAATCACAGTAAGTAGCAAAAGAATCCTTGCCGTCAGTGGACCTGACGAGCGCTGTTTCAACCCTTTGCCTATTAACTCAGCGCAGACATGATCCCCTTTAGTACAGTATCGCGACATGCTAGTTTAGCAGCTACAACAACAACTACCGCAGATTTCATTTCAACAATTAAAGATACAAACTTCTTAGTAGTAAATAAAGTCACGTTTCACCTGTTATATGCTGTGTTCACTCGATGGTTGAACGTCTAGGGGATGTGCTCTAACGAAATTTTTTTGGGTTGGGACTCGGCGAGAGCAGTCGCACTCCCCCCCCTCCCCCGTGTGTTCCTGACCCCCGCCTCTGCCCTCTGCACCTCCCTTGAGGTGGCAGCGCCTGTTGGCTGCAGCCTGCCCCGCCCGGGCTTGGTTGGCGCGGCTCTTGCTGCGACGCCTCACTCTCACTTGCCTCCATTGGGTCAACGGACTGCTCAAGTTTAGCGTACATACACAGCAAATGTATATGTGCTGTTGTTAAATTTCTGAAGTGTACCATTATTACTTTCAATCTGTAATAATTGTGACGGCTTGTGATAGTTGTATCAGGCTTTGAGTTGTGATCTTTAATTGCCCCTCGGGGATAAATAAAGTTATCTGAATCTGAATCTGAATCTGAAAAATATGTGTGGCAATAAAAAAAAAAAATACTTTGAATGGCGAAAAAAACATTTTGAACATACCTGTTAATTATAGCCATATCTTACCATACCACCATTGAGAGAGTTTAACACTACAATTTAAGCAATAGAAGAATATAAGAAATAGAAAGAAATACATTTTTTAAATGGGGACCCATTGAATTTCCCAGGGACCCACTCAAATCACCACCTGTGGGTCATGGGGACTCACTATATTGAAAACCTATCAACATCTCTGCACAACTTTTCATATATATACATATATATATATATATATATATATATATATATATATATATATATATATATATATATATATATATATTTATATATAATATAATATAATATATATATATAAATCAACGTAATTAATTACCTGCAACGTCACATTGCAAAGTTCATGCCATGTCACTGTCATTGTCAGGAGTATCGTCATCCCTGACTCTTGCTGCAGGGAATGTGCAACTGATCGTGCTCGCAGCTGGAATTCTGCTAGTACTACTAGCTAACATCACCGCAGGAGACTTACGCTGGTTTTTAGGCAATCAAAAACGATACAGTCATTGGCTTTTAGGTGTTGCCCAATATTAGATGCACAGTGAGCATGGCCTCCTTCAATTCTGGAAAGTGCAGCAACACTTTGACCGCTTTCAACTTGTCATTATTACTGTATGTTCCAGAGCTGCAGGACATGACTTAATGATGTTCTCACAGGCTTGTGGTGTTCAAGATTAATTGGAAAGTCTCCCATACTCTGTTTCATCCCATTCTCTTATGGTCAGTCCAATTTTATCAGGCACCAAAAATTTGGCACCTTCTGATTTTACATGAATCGGTATTCACCAGAACCACCTTGATTAGGTCCAGTATGCCAAAAAGTACCAGAGAAAACTAGTCACCCTCTGCTCTAAACAACTGATTTTCATTTTGCCAGTTTACTCTTAGTTGTATTGAGACATAAATAATACATAATAAAAAGACAATGTCTGACAAGAGGGGAGAATAATCAATTCTTCAATATGCAACTGTGGGCTGAAATACTAAATGCTACAGTATAAAAATATTTTTAGCTGTGTTTTGCACGTATTTTATTGAATCACAGTATGTATATCATTTACATATTGTATAATTTATGTAGACAATTTTGGTAGATTTCAGTAATTGAAAAGGGGCAAAGATACTACACACAATTAGAAAATCAACAGAGGGAGAATGTAACAGAAAAAAGGCACCCCCCTTTTTTTCAAGGAGAAAAAGAAAGTTTGGACAGGAATGAGAATGGGAAAGTCCCTTAATGTGTCTAGTCTGTTCTCATTTCTGTCTGGGTTTTTCTCCCTAAAAAAGAAAAAAACATATTTACATATACACTCATGATCTCTCTCTCTCTCTCTCTCTCTCTCTCTCTCTCTCTGTCTGTCTGTCTGTCTGTCTGTCTGTGTCAGTCACCAAGCCAGCAGAGCTTGTCCTGTGTTCCAGAGCAGTTCAGTCCTGCTCAGTACCCTCAGTCTGGAGATCAGCTGGATAATCACTAACATTCTCCCCTTCTTTTTCTTTGTCTGATTTCATCTGTTGTCTCTATTGCTATTTGGTGGGTCACTTTTTGAGAAGGGTCAGGAATAGGTTGCAGTGTTTGAATGTTTGGCAGTGTGTACCGAAATGCAGCAGGTTAAAAAAAGGAAAAAGGATTTGGCTTCATATAGCTCATAAGGTTGAATTAATCCCTAGAACTCGCACAAAATCCAATAAATCAACTGAAGAAATCTCATGCGATCACATGGTTTTGCTGTTTTCTGTCAGCACCTTAAAACTGAACTTGACCTTGTAAAATTACACTTTTAAGGGGCTGTTTGTGTCTTTTGCTGTTTGTGTGGGCCTATAAAGCTTCCCTCAGGGTAATGGTGTTTAGTTTGAGCCTCATCTCCCCCCTTCCATGCTGAGCTGAGGATATTTTATTGCAAGTTACCATGACAACTGTTTGGCCTGCTGGATATAGAGGCTTGTACAGCAATTCCAGGAAATGGGGTTACTTCCTCAGTCAGTGTGAACAACTTCCTGCTCTCTGCTGTATGGTTGTGTGCCAGGGCTCAGAGACACCCATTCGTGTGCAGGCTTTGTCTGTAGTTTCATAATTACTTCCCCATCTCAATCCTCAACTATAAGCTCAAAGCCCTCCAGCTTTCAAACTTGTTCATTCACCCTTTCTCACCCCTTCTCTTCTGACCTCTTTGACAGCCAATCTGTCTCATTCTTTTTTTCTCCTCATGACATTGGTGAATCTCTCCAGGGACTCGCTGTGGCGCTGTGACAAAGCAGTGGCGAGTGCTGAGAGAGGGGCCAGTGTAATTTCAGCTGAGCACAACTAACAGTATGCACCCGTCAGACTCAGTGTATTATTTTACTGATAAGTCACAGAAAAACACGTGAGATTTTTAGCACTTCATTTCACAAATAAGGGAGCCCTCTTAAAACACAACTGGCAACATCGTGGTTACACATCAGACATCTCTGCTATTTTGGTCCTTTTTCCCTGCATTTTTCTACCCTACTTTTAGATTCTTTTCAAAATGAGGCTTGAAAATAAGAAAAAATAAACAAAAACCTCATGGGCCAACACTATGGTGGTGGATGCAACTCATACTTATCGATTGAAAGTTTAATGGTGCATATGTAGGTTTGCCACCAATCTTCATCAGTAAAGATACCTGTGACTATCCTTTTCCACCAGTCTTGTTCCAACATCCAGATTGTCCCATGGACAAAAGTGTTCCTGAGCACAGCTAAAATAAAAGCAGCCATATAAGACCATGTTCTCCTTTGCCCTCATTGATATTTCATTATTCTCGTTGTCGAAGTTGGCTTCCTCCTCCACTTTGAAAGCCAGCTGCGGTCCCTATGACAGCACAACTTCAAAGACGGCTAGCACATTTTTCTAATTGATGCGCCACCCAGAGGAGGATGTGACAGTGTAGCCTGCCATTGGAAATGCTTCTGCAGACATTCCTTGGTAGATGAAGAGGATGGGATAGTTGAGCCAGAATATGATTGCATCTACATCTCAATGTGGACACTGGAGATGCATCATAATATCCGGTTTAAATATATGTGGTCAAGGACTATCCAATCGCAATCCAATCACACAAAGGTGTCTCTCTTGCTCTCACACTCAGGAAAACTAATTTGTGTGTGATCAACCCTGTTGTGTCACATTAGCAAGAAATTTGACTTAACAGAACCTGCAAAAATCCCTATAATATTCAGCGTATGATGTGTTAACAGAATTTTACAGTCTCTGCAAATAAGCACACATTAAAGCAAAGAGAGCTGCATGATTTGTACACACAGTGGAGCACAGCGTGCGTAGAATTGTATGTGGACAAATCAGGTCTTTCCCTTTCAGATACTACCACAAAGACAATCAAAGTATCCAAGTATCCTTCATCGAAGTATCCTTGAGCAAGATACTGAGCCCCTAATTGCTCCTGCTGGCCCTGCGATGGACTGTCGACCCGACCAAGGTGTACGCCACCTCTCGCCCAGACATATATATATATATATATATATATAAAATATATTTTGGATCTGTCAAGAGGATAATTAACACTAGGACAAAGGATTAAAACTGGGATGTAAACTGAGCAGTATTCATTCCATGGGACCTAAGTGAGCACCATGACATCAAGATCAGTTTTTTTTTTTTTTTTTAAAGATTTTTGAAAATGTGCATATGAAAGGAAAATAAATTATTGTGGAGAAAGTTTTTACCGCTGCTTGTTGCTGGAGGCAGCATAGTGAATAGTAGTCCTGCATCTGTAGACAGAAACTCATAGCTGACTATATGGTTCTTCACCCTATTGCCTCTCACATGCACCAACTGCCATCTAAGCTAATTTATATCTTGCAGATTTAACTTACTTGTTATGTATTGATGTGTCACAATTTAGTGTTTTCTTACAAGCATACCTAACATTTTCAGGCACTAATACAGGGTTCCTGCCCTTGATGGGTGAGCAATGTTTTGTACACTGGGCACTGAGGAGCTGATCAAACAACTGTGTTTTGGTCTGTCCATGCTGAAAAAAGGGAGACAGAACCCTAGATGGGTCAGAATAATTATGGTGCCTAAGAAAAAGACAAATAATTTTATGTTTTGACCTGAAAACAGATGTACTAAATAGTGGAGGGGTGGTGTTTTTGTGTACCTTTCCACCGCTTCCTTTCACAGTGGGCAAAAAACCTCCACTAACTATCAGCGTGGATCATGTTTCTGCTATGGAGCATTTGACCATAATGTTCCAAATTCATGCGGTAGAAGACGAGGGATTGAATGAGCAAGTTAAGGGCAAAGTTGAACAAGCGAGTGGAGACGAGCTAACTCTGCTGGGCTACTAAAAGGAACAGTTAAATCACAACTTCCTGTCAACTTTTTAATACAGTGAGTTTTCTTCTTGTTCAGCACCTCTCACCTGTCTGACAAGCTTGTCAAGAAGCGGTCTGTTTCAACTCTTTTGTCTAACTATGGCATAATTGTTGGAGTTCATGCTAAGGTATCATGGTGTCATGTTCACTGTTGCAAAGTTGACATGTCTGTACACAATCTCTGAATTGTTTCACTTTTGAATTAGTGAGTCGGGTCTTGTAAAGTATTTAATCCTTGATGAATTCTCCTGATAATGTTTTTAGATAGAAAAATGTGTAAAAAGCCAGTTTCTCATTTCAATGTGATGATGTTTTTGTTCTTTTACTTCAAGTGATTGCTGTCAAGTCATTGTCAAATCCTTCGTCAGGGAACTGGTGACCTGAACCACATGGGGCACTCAAGTCAAAGACAAAAGAAGCATCTTTAATATTCATCATCACCTAAGTCATGTAAAATATTCAAAGCTACGGAAGCAAGCGTGTTTGTCTGCACGCACGTGTGTGTGTGTGTGTGTGTGTGTGTGTGTGTGTGTGTGTGTGTTCTTGTACTTGCTACATATTGAGGACTAGAATACCATAAATTCTGGACTATAAGCCGCGACTTTTTTTCAACGCTCCATGCCCCGCGGCTTATACTCAGGTGCGTCTTATATGAGGATTTTACCTTCACCCTGGGGTGTGGCGGGCAGCGGCAGCGGGCAGTAATTCCCTATTGTTCCTGATGGCAGCTCCAAGTACCGTACTTAGGGAAATTCCTAGCTAAATGTTATGGTAATTTCTCTAAGTACTGTACTTGGAGCGTCCAGTCCATGCCGCGGTGCAGTGTAAAAAGAGCATCACACGATATTTTCAGTCATTTGTACTCACCCTCAAGATGGAGAGCAGAAGAAGGAATGCTTATGATGCAGCTTTCAAGTTAAAGGCAATCAATCTGGCGGTTAAAGATGGAAATAGAGCTGCAGCACATTAAGTTTGGCATAAACGAATTGATGGTGAGACGCTGGAGGCGGCAACATGACGAACTGACCCAATGCAAAAAGACGACAAAAGCTTTCAGAGGTCATAATAGCAGATGGCCCGAACTTGAAAACGCTCTGGAAGACTGGGTCAACACGCAGAGAACGGGCGGCCGAGGTGTTTCCACCGTGCACCGTGGCTTATTTACCGGTGCGGCTTATATGTGTACAAAGTTGATTTTTTCCCTAAAATAAGCATCTGCGGCTTACAAAACGGTGCGCTCTATCGTCTGGAATTTACGGTACATATTTAACCGACAGAGTGAGGACATTTTAGCTGGTCTTCACATCTTCAAAGGGCCATTTGAAGGTCAAGACTTGGTTTTAGGGTCAAGGTTAGAATTAGGTTCTGGTTAGGTTTAGGGTCAAGGTTAGGGTCAGGCAGTCAGTTGAGATTGTTAGGTTTAGGGTGAGGGGCAAGGGAATGTATTACGTTGATGAAAGTTCTCAGAGATATAAGGACAAGGGTGTGTGTGTGTGTGAGTGAGATGAGAACAGCCTTTTCTGGTCTGCTGCCTCCATTTTTGTTGCCTAATGCATATGTCGTCTCAGCTCCTCCGCCCCCACAAATTTTTGTTGATTTTGCACATGTCTGCTCTCTGCTAGAAGGCTAGTATCCTGCCCCACCCTGAGCTGTATTGCTCGGATCTTCCGTACAATAATAAAATGTAGTAATCTGTTCATATGTCATTTAAAGGGGATTAAACATGCGTGACATATAGTTTGACTTAGTGTGGTAGGCCTAAACCATATTTGTGCAAATTTTTCGTTCCAAGGGTTGTATTGTTTTGTTTCATGATTCTCTTTACTTGACATGCAGCAAGGCTCCCAACAAAATGTCTGTCACTACACTACCAAAATAACAGTATTTCTTGTGGGCTCAAATCAGACTTGTTAGTGCATGTCTATACGTGTGTGTGTGTGTGTGTGTGTGTGTGTGTGTGTGTGTACGCACGCATATGCATGCATGCATGTGTGTGTGTGTGTGTGTGTGTGTGTGTGTGTGTGTGTGTGTGTGTGTGTGTGTGTGGTAGGATTAGGAATTTCACAGTGGTTTATGTATGGGTATCCCCATGTCTAATGGACTATGTTGGCCTCCGTTGCTCTCAGGCATTTGTCACTCGGCTTCTGTCCAAACCAGTTCAGAGAGCGGACCTGGAATACAAGGCACTCGCAAATATGCCCACAGATATTCAACATGTAATTTTGTAAAATCATAACAAGACAGGTTGATAGTTGAAAGAGACTTTCAGTCTTAAGTGACACTTATTAATTGCAGGTGCAGGAAGTAACACTTTAGCGCTGAGAGCACTTCCTGTAATGCAATGACTGTTTGTGCAGACATTTCTTTGAAATCAGCTGACCTACCCTCAGTGTTGTAAAAAGAGCTCTGTTCTACTGAGTGGGGATAAATCACATAACCATTTTCAACATGTGACACTATGAAACAAAAATGTTAACATAACAACATTTGTACAAACATTTCTGATGATTTATAGCTGTCATAATCATATTCAATCTTACACATTTGGGATTGACTCCTTTCTTTTGCTACCGTATGACATTGATAAATAAAGACTGCCAACAATACATTTTTTTTTGTCGCTGGCATGGTGTCAGTGAAGACTACTTGAGACATGTGTCCTTGGCAGCTTGAAGCCCACACAATGGCTGATGTGTCTGACCATGAGTGTTTCATTGGTGGAGAGAGAGTTGGTCTTTGTCTTCGTCAAGGCTCATCTCTGTCTGCCAGCCCAACTAGTTGCCCTGTGACCACTGGCTGATTTCAGACTGCTTTAGCATTGTTGCTAGCCCTATGTATTATCTCACTGCAAGGATGGAGGGGAACTCTAAAGATTGCATATATTTCCTCTCAGTGTTGGGTTCCTATCACCACTCACCAGTTTTTTAGAGGGGGGGAAGTCCAGTTTTTAGTTTAAATGGGGTATTCAGCAATGAAATGGAAATCTAATTCATCTGAGCTTGTGAGAATCTTTGATGCACATTAATTTTTTTTAGACCAGTCATGTAGTAGGATATCATCAACATCATTAGACTTGGGTGATAATCCATTGGAATTGATCATTTTAATAACCTATTAAATATTATAAGGAGAAAAGAAATGTTAAATCCCTATTATAGTTATACTTAAAAAAACAAAACCACTCATACTGTTGAGATGACCTGTCCCCATCACTGCTGTATGCCCTCATTTTCTTACTCCACATTTCAATTGTTTGACTAGAAGAAAGTCAGAAAGACACCCCCCCCCCCCCCTCAAGTATTTCTACCTTGGGAAAGTTGACATACTGTAAGGAATAAACTGAGATCAGTGTCCTTGGAACATTCATTTCATGAGGGATGAAAGCAACAAAATTCATATTCTTTGTCCCTTGTAGCCAAGTGCAACGTTGTTGCCAAGTTTTAGCTTTAACAAAAATACAGTGAAAATGGACTGTACGCTCTGAAGCTGACCCACCGTTGGCCCCCTGTGAGCCTATCTTTTTAGAGCAGTAGGGTTTGTTAAATGTTAACTGAGAATCATTGTCCAGTTTTGATAAGATCTAAACATCATGAAAATATATGATTGCATTTTTGTTTTGTTTGTGCTGTTTGCCTGCTTATTGCCCAATGGACATAAACACAAACTTCTCTGTCTTCAGTGATTCATGACTCACGCCTGTTGACAAGCAGCAATTGTCAGTCACATGCTAGCATACCATTAGAAGTGATGCACGTTTGCAGTGTGATGGTTCGACAACCATTTTTTGGCAAGTTTTTGTTGAGTGCAAACTTTTTAATGTGATTAAAATGTATCTTTTAGGTTGTTTAATAATGTATTATAAGAGCACATTATGTTGTCTTGTTTTTAAGTTTACAATGAGCTTCACTGTAGTTCCAGTTGAAATAATACCACAACAAACTTTGCCTGGACCTCTTCGTGTTTACACTTGCAGCAGCAGTTACTATTAAGCAGTTTTTCTGTGTCTCCCCGTCTGCTAAAACTAGTTAAATATTGCCTCCTCATGGTATGTCTCATTATTCCAACATAGTGACATTTTTTTTTCACAACACAGCCTCCACTAATCAATGAAATTTCAGGCGGTTGAAAAAAATTGTGAGCGATCATTTATTAATTGTGCCCATCGTTACTGCTTATAAGACAGGGAGGAGGATAAATAGGGTTTGGTGAGCTTGTTGCAAATCTTTAGTCCCTTCCATGCCAGCTTTCATTGAATTCATTCCAGTGAAACTTTGTGACTGTTTGGTATTACATTTTCGTATTGCTTTTAATGAAGGGTTTGTTGCTGTTATATGTTGCTATTGTTTTATTTCCCAGATATCACTATCGCTATCATTACCATAGTGTGTCTGTATGTCAAATACCAACAAGAAGACATGGTGAACCATTAAACCAGACTTTCTTTTTGAGGGGATAAATGACAAGATTTGGGAGAAATTTGTACAATATGCAAATGAAGGTACTGCTGTCACTGTTTTTACGCTATAACAATAAAAATGGCTTGTGTGTGTTGACAAATTTTAAATTCCTTATAATGTTTTAATGATCTATAAAAATAATGTAATCAATGTCAGTATTATCAAAAAAAGTTACATTGGAATATTGCCAAGATTTCACCCAAATCTGGTGTAGATGAACTGCTTCTGCTTATCCACTCTCTGAGCTGCCTCTCTTCTTTTGCAGCTCTGCAGTGTGTGGATGACAAAGCGCCATGTGTTAACAACGCTACCTGTGTGACTTTTAGCAATGGCACTGGATACTGCAGGTAAGATTGACTGTTTGTGTTTATACAGCTATTGAAAATCCTCATGAGCGCCTTGTTGGATGTGAACACGAGCACAGAAACAGGGCTTTAGATGAACCCCAGAATGTCCACGAGACCATGAGGTTTCGCTTGGGCATGGAAAGAGAATAATGGACTGCTCTGTGTGAGAAAGTACACCAGTACTGGGAACAATACCAATGTACACATTTTCACCTCCAAAATGTTATTTAATACTGTTGCCTTTTTTTTTTTTTTTTTACTTGTTCTCTTGTTGCTACAGAATGAATAGTTTTGGCATTGATAACTTATTTTACTCCTCATTATTTAGTTGCTGCCGGCAGATGTTGTAGACATTTTGAGACATGTGTTAGTAATGTATTATGTCGTTGATATGGGAACAATGTGCTTAAACTTGTTTAATGGAACCACAATGACAAGAATGCTGTGAATTATTACCACAAGTTTATTCAGCTATTTGTTTCCTAATAGAGGTCAGTGGGGAAACTTTAAATAATCTAGAAATAATACCCTTCACATTGGCCAGGTCAAATGACTCACAGTTAAGCCTAACTCTGACTGTGATTAAAGGAAAAATGTCACTCAGCACAATGCCTGGCCCAACTACTGGAGTAAACACATCTGGCAACTGCCCAGCATGGTGCCATTAAACTAGCAGAAAGACTGTGGTTACAACTTGCATTTATACAGTCCACACACAACACAGAACAGTTATGTTAACGATGCATTCTAACTAACTGCTAGAGTGAGCACAACCCTGAAATTAGTTCCAAAAATGCATATTCATCACAAGGCATCTTGACAGTGACATACAGTGCGCAACACAATATCACAATAACTCAAGCTTTTCTACTGGCAGTGTGAAAGGAATAAATCGTCTATTGTAATGGGGGTTTACCCACACTTTGAAAAACATTATGTACATGCTAGTTTTGGTGTAAAAAGTCTGCTCTCCTGCCAGCTGCCATTCGATAATTCAGGAAAAGTGCTTTGGTGTAAATGAGCTCATTGGGATGTTTGATCTATGGTCTTCCTCTGTCTGACAGCTTAGTTGAGTTTGTAATTAAGACTGAGCTATATTATTGCATTGCCAATTTCAAGAAAAATTCCCCCAAAAACACAGCTTCGCCAGTTCACGAACCTGATCGTATTTCATCCAATGTTATGTGAATCACACTGAGTGTCTGTTCCCAGACCTTTTGGAATCTCAACACCCTACTACTTCAGTGGAAAGGGAAGGAGAAACTTACATTCCTTAATCAGTGCTTGACATTCCCTCCATCTAATTGAAGGTCAGAGGGACGTGGTTGTATAGGTGCAAAGGCGCTCATTGTCTGTCTGTTTTTGCATTTTTGTATGAGTATACTTCACCCTGGGATCCACAATGTACAATCCAGTATTTTATTACTATAGACAGGATATCAAAGTCAGATTATCATGGAAGTGATGCCAGGATGAGTGTTAGGTGAGATTGTTTCATCTATGTAAGGGAAGCAGCAGTATTTTTATCAAGTGGATTATGTCAATTAATAAAATGTTGGGGAAACAGGCAAAACCATCCTAAGATTATCTTTTCAGGGATGGTAAAAATGGGCTGACAGATTTACTATGAACTGGAAACCCAAATGCATTATCTTGGATCAATGGTTTTCAGTAAGTTCACTCCTAGTTCCTTGCTCATTTTCCTGCTTAAGCATTGTCTGGTAAACTTTCAAGTTGTTTTTTTGAACTACACATTACACTTGCATGCTCTCTAAAATCAGCTCGTGCTCCTTACTGTCCAAAACAAACAAGAAAGCCGAGTGAAACAGATGTCTGAATGTGGTGTAAGTGCAATAAAACCAGTGTTTTGATAATACTAACATTGCAATATTACAGCAGCCAGGGAGTCATCCTGGAAACCAAAAAAACAGCCCAGTGGATTGTGGTTGTTGTAATTTTATTAAATGAAATGGCACCAAATTGCATCATTTTCAAAATGATATGCGCAGTTCTATTGTAGGGACAGGCCAGAAGTATGAAAAGACCATCTTTCCATCAGTGAACTAGATACATACATACATACATGCATGCATACATACATACATACATACATATATACATACATACATACATACATACATACATACATACAGACTTACTGACTTACTTACTTACTTACTTTATTGATCCCAGAGGGAAATTCAGTACCAGAGGCAGCACCAATAAAACACAGCGCACATTCAACAAATACTGTGGTAATCCATCCATCGTCCATCGTCATCTTCCGCTTATTCCTACACATTAAGGGTCGCGGGGGGGCTGGAGCCTATCCCAGCGTCAACGGGCGAGAGGCGGGGTACACCCTGGACAGGTTGCCAGAAATACTGTGGTAATACTTTAACTAAATAATAATAAATAAATCTATAAACAAGTGTATAATAGAGCAATGGTAAAATGGATATAATGAACAGTCCAAATGGAAGCAGTAGAGGAAAAATGCAGATGTAAGTGGATTGCACACGGGTGGGATATATTATATCGGGGGGGGGGGGGGGTACAGTTCAGTTCAGTCCGGGCTTCTCAGAGTGAGCAGTTGAAGAGCCGAATGGCCCGAGGGAGAAATGACTTCCTCAGCCTGTTGGTGTGGGACGACGGTGACAACAGCCTGTCACTGAAGGAGCTCCTTTGCCTGCAGATGGTACTGGGCAGAGGGTGATGGGGTTGTCCTGGATGGACAAGAATTTCGTCAGAGTTCTCCGTTCTGCCACAGATGTCAGGGAGTTCAGTTCTGAACCAACTACGGAGCCAGTCTTCCATACCAGTGGAATCCCTCTTCTTGATGTTTCCTCCCCAGCACACCACACCGTAGAAGAGGGCACTGGGTACAACTGTCTGGTAGAACATCTGCAGATGCAGATGTTAAAGGAACGGAGCTTCCTTAGAAAGTACAGTCGGCTCTGCCCCTTCCTGTACAGGAAGTCTGTTTTTGGTGACCAGTCCAACCTATTGTCCAGGTACTATCCCAGGTATTTGTAGGTCCTGGTGAACTCCACTTGGGCCTGGGCCTCCTGAAGTCGACCATCATCTCCTTGGTCTTGGAGGCATTGATGTGCGGGTGGTTCGACTGACACCAGGTGACAAAGTCATGGATGAGGTGCATGTACTCCTCCTCCCGACCATCCATGATACGCGTCACGATCGCAGTGTCATCCAAAAACTTCTACATGTGGCACGACTCTGAGTTGTACTTGAAGTCCGATGTGTACAGGGTGAACAGAACAGGAGAGAGCTGGAGGAGAGTCCCCTGCAGAGCGCCGGTGCTGCTGACCACAGTCTCTGACATGCAGCCTTCCAGCCAGACATACTGAGGTCTGTCAGTCAGATAGTCTGTAACCCATGCTACAAGGTTTTGATCCACACCCATTTTAGTTGGCTTGTCTCTCAGGAGCAGGGGTTGGATGGTGTTGAACGCGCTGGAGAAATCAAAGAATATGATCCTCACCGTGCAGCTTCCCCTATCCAGGTGGGAGAGAGATCGGTGGAGAAGGTAGACAATGGCGTCGTCCACCCCAACCTTCTTCTGGTATGCAAACTGGAGGGGGTCCAGTGTGTGGTGGACTTGTGGCCTCAGGTGATGGAGCAGGAGCCGCTCCAATGTCTTCATCACATGTGATGTAAGGGAAACTGGTCTGAAGTCGTTCAGCTCCTTCGGGTTTGGTTTCTTGGGGACTGGGACGATGCAGGATGTCTTCCACCTCCGAGGCACCCTTCCTAATCGCAATTCATGAAGGAGCGTGTGATGGAGGGTAGTCTCATTACTTTAGGTTTGTAATGAGGCTGGAGCAGGATGAAGTTGTGGTCAGATTTTTCCCAGTGGAGGAAGCAGGGAGGCACTATATGCATCCTTCACCTATTGTTGATAAAGATGGTGAGTCTTCTGTCCTTATGCTTGCTGGTTGCCTTTGTGTCTCTGTCCACTCTGACCGTGCTGAAGCCGGGGAACTCCACGTTTGCATCCAGGGTTCTCGCAGTTAGCCATGTCTCGGTGAGACAGAGCAAGCTGAACTCCCTGTAGGTCCTAATGTTCTTCACCAGCACTGCCAGCTCCTCAGTCTTGTTCACCAGGGAGTTCATGTTCCCCATGACCACAAAGGGGACAGATGGCTTGTAATGCTGGCGGTTTGCTAACCGCTTAGCCTTTAGCTTAGCGCTGGCTCTGCAGCCCCAGTAGGGTTGCCTTACCTACGTGGGTAAGTGGGGAACAGATCCAAAGCTGGACTTCTTCCTGAGGGAAAGCATCTGATTTCTTGTGTAGAAAAGTCCACGGCCACTATCCATGCCCAGCGTAAATAAAAGGAAGTGTCAGAAATAAAAAGTACAACAAACCAACAGGGCAGAGCTGCTGCTGGGTGCAGGAATTGAACAAAATAAATAAGTAAATATTTACTGTTCGACAACTTAATTAAATGTCACGAATAAGAACACAGACTGAAGTCATTTTTGTTACATTTTTTTGTATTGGGAAACTAGTAATCATTAGTTTTAGAATCATTAGGTCATATTCAATATCTCTTCTATTAACTAATTTTCAAAGTCAGACAAATGTTGAGTCATTTTATATTGAAAGCTGATATAATTGATAAAAAGGGGCCTCTTGCCTTCCAGACACATAGAGAGGAGTCTTTCAGTTTAGTAGTCAGCTGACAGAGCGCAGGCCTGCTGTTACACTTATTAAGTAGGCAGTCAATTTTTTTCTGCCATCCACACACAAACATGGAGGACTATACACACCATCCGACATACCCCGCCCTAACCTCCCACCCCACCCCCTGCACTGTGCTGCTGGTCAAAAGGCTCATTGTGAACAGAATCTAATTTTGTGTTTATTAGTGTCCTCAGTGAATTAAAAGTAGCCGGTTGTAACTAAACTGTCACCGTGACCTTTCAGTTTTGTCCAGTGTAATTATGTCACATGACTTCCCTCTTGGGTCAGACTTGCAATAACTACATAATTACACATACAGACGGATTACAAATTAAAAGAAAATCCATCCTAAAGTAGTTAGAATATAAACACTGTTTGGTGGAATAGAACACCATTTTTCAGTCCCCCATCTAATAAAGGGTCACTGTTAAAATTCTCAGTATACTATTTAATCTCAACCTGGGACCTCACCATCAGGACTGAGTGAGTCAGATTTATGAGACCCCATGGCCACTGTGAGTCAGAGATTATGGACGAGCACTTGTTGGGACATGTTTATTACACTTACGGAGACGTAACAAGTTGTAGGTAACTTGATTAACTGTCTTCACTTAACCTGTTTCTGCTCTGCTGTGTAGGGGGTTAATTCAGTGACACCATTTTTCTATATGACAGAATCTGTATTTCTTATTCCATAAATCATTTTTGTTTTCCTTTAATTTGCCATCCACAGTGTACGATCAGTGGCAATTGGGCTGGGCAATATATCAAGATTAGTTTTCAGTTGCCATTTTGCCCTCCTATAATTATGAAAACAAGACAAACCAATTCTTGTGTTTTTTTGACAGAATGACAGAAAGAGAGCTTTTAGTCAGTAAGAAACCTAAAACCAATTGATGTGTTGGGAAACAATTTGGCCTCAAAGAAAATGGTGAAAAACAACAATATTTGAAAACCTCTGCAGTTAACCTCAAATAGCAATGTCAGGTACTTCATTTAAGACCATAGGAATGTTGTGAGAGGGTAAAGTCATTGGGAGAGTTTGACTAGCTGCCTTTCAAGGCAGGGCTCTAAGAAGCTGTCTAACCAGTGTCACTGCAAGCCATCACTGTGGGTGTGAGAAAAGGTGTGTGTTGTGAGTATGTGGCTTTGTGAATCTGTGCATGTTACAAGAAGCTTAGTAGTTATTTGATGAGGTAGCCAAGAACTTATAAAGCACTGGTCATGTTTTTGGGTCAAGGAGGATTCTTGATGGTTATATTAGCTGCTTTAGTATCCACCGCATGCTTCTAGCTTGACTTGAATCTTGTCACACATTTTGGTCTTATTATTGGTACTTTTTTGGTATCACCTGTGCCATAGTTGTAAGGGAGCTGAACTGGTAATTAAGATAGCTTGCCAACACTGCAGCAAACCAACTGCAGAAACAGAATCATTACCCGGATCATCACTGCTCAACACATAGCTGTTTGATCAGATAGTAACCTACTCATCCACACTGAGGGAGGTGCTTATGTTTCTCTGTTTGCTAAAGAGATGGGAACCCCATCCACACACCATGAAAAACACACTCAGCTTTTGATATCCTCATTCATTTATTTTTTTTGTGTTGAATTGAAAATTACATCATGTCAGTTTTGTGCTAAATCCTGGGATCAAAAGCGAATAGAGTCCAGACGGGCTGGTACCAGAGGATTTGTTAAACTAAATTGTTGTGACAATGATTAAAAAGCAGTAATTCAGTCCAATACCTGAGTAGCATGCAGGAATAAGGCTTGACATTGCAATAGGTGGTCCAAACTTTATTTTTCACAAGAACAAGGTCCCTTTGTCTACTCTTGGATGATGCAAACAGATGAACTTTACCTCCCTTTCAGTTCTTCTTTTTTCTCTCACAGTCCATGCCCTTACATTTATTTTTAAAAAAAAGCTTTTATTGAGAACTACGCTGTGTAGACCTGCTACCTGTTTGATCTGACAGCTAGAATTTGCCTGAGGGGCAGACAGAGGAAGAGAAAGGGCCAAAAGAAAAGAGGATGCCTCTTTTCAGGTAATTTGAGGAGGAATACCTCGGAGCACAACTCCTTGCTAATGATGAGAGAGCAGTAAGGAGGGAGGAGCGGAGGGAGTATAATTTCCCTCTTGCTATGCCTCCTTCATCAAATTGTCACTCATCCAGCCATGCCTCAATCCCTCTCACTGGTTCAGGGTTTAGATGCCTCTGAACACAGCTCACCCTGGCTCCTCGTCCATCTCCTACAACCACTGACTTTTTGCAATACTATGACTATTATTTACTGTGGTCCTTTTACATGTGAAGTTATTGTTGTAGTTTGAAGATCTTCAGCCCATTGTTGTTATCGCAATTCAGGTCCCGTCTTCCATTCATATTTGTGTGTTCACAGAGGTTTCTCTTGCTATGCCTGTTGCTTTTGCCACCTTGGTTACCACCATAAACTTGTGGTATGGTGTTTAATCACCTCATGTCCCCTACAGGGCTCCAGACTGCAATCATTTAGTTGCATTTTTCACTTCTTTTTTTGGGTCAGTGCAACGAGTTTTTTTAAATTACATGCACCAGTGCAAGCTGAAAATATCTTCCAGTCTTGATTAGCAAATGATCATGCTGCAAATGACCACGAGCCACTCTGTTTTTGACCAGAATGGCTGTCAGAATTGACTTATATGAGATTTAGCCAAGAAACATGTGCTGTGTGATTTATGAACTTTCTCACCATGGTCTCAAATTTGCAATTAAAGCTGAAGTGGCTTTCTTTAACAGCACTCTACATTTCAAACAGGCAGAGCACAAATGGAATATGCAGTGATGTTAGCTAACTACTGTGTCAAGTACAGGAGAGAATAGTTACCCATTTAACGGCTGATTTTTCAAAAGAAGGCTCCCAAAACTAGCTCTGACAAATTGGTATTAATAAATCATTTCTGCTTTTATTTTTATGCTTTTTATGCTTGATTACATAGAAAGTGACTCTGTTGGTAAGTGATTGGACATGCATCGATGCTGGTCGAATTTATAAATGTATTTCATCAAACTCGTTTTTTTGCGCTAACTCCCTTTTTGTAGAATCT
This sequence comes from Aulostomus chinensis, assembly GCF_037954235.1. Lineage (NCBI taxonomy): Eukaryota > Metazoa > Chordata > Actinopteri > Syngnathiformes > Aulostomidae > Aulostomus > Aulostomus chinensis. The sequence goes on along the minus strand of NC_141333.1, from coordinate 18,080,035 downwards.
TTGAAATAAAACTGCTTTTGTATCTGTAAGTTGTCAATTTATTGCACAGTTAAGGAAACATATGAATGTGTGGCTTTGTGTTGATGCTGTGCTTCCTAATTTGTTCATTTAGGACCCCCAGGGCTCCAAGTGAAAAAAGTTGGTCTGGAGCCCCTCCCTACATGTCAGTAGAACACCAAAATTGGACCACCATAGATAGAGCAAAGGGCAGACTGCTTTAGGCCAGTCAGCCCTTGTCTCTGCTCCACACCCTCACCTATCACAGCAAAGTGCTCATTCTATGTCAGACACATGCACTCACGCATGCGCTTACGTGCGCGCACACACACGCACGCACACACACACACACACACTCACAGATTGTATGGATTTTAAATGGGTTGGGCATATTATCAAAACTAAATTCAACCAACCTCAGATTAGGAGTCTGGAACCCATGGCAGTGATTTCCCACTCTTTCTCCAAATGACTTATCTCCTTCCCACAGCCCCGCTAACAACAGTCTAGATGTGGTTGAGACTTGAACCACAGTGATAACAGTTTCTTTGTGTATGTACTGTGTGTGTGTGTGTGTGTGTGTGTGTGTGTGTGTGTGTGTGTGTGTGTGTGTGTGTGTGTGTGTGTGTGTGTGTGAGAGTGTGAGAGAGAGTGATTCTCTCAGGGGCACCTTGAGCCCAGGGCAAATTCACACTGGCACAGATTGCAGCTAGCGTGAGATTCAGTATTTGGAAGTTGTGCTGTTTTTCTATGTATGTGTGAATGCATTAAACCCTTAACACCAGTCAGGGCTTCAACAAAAGGATCATGTTTTCTTTTAATATCCATTAATATTTGATATCAATTATTAATGTCCCCTGAAATTCACAATTTCCCTAGAACCAAAGGGGAAATTTTCTAATTGCGTATGTGGCTTTAGCACCAAATGCAAAGCTCATACATTTATGAAATGTTAATTCAACTTTTAAACCCTGGCTAATTCTCATATTTGAGAACCTGAAACTAGTTCACTTAAGAGACAGTTCTAAAAATGGCCATCAATTAGTTTTTCTGTCAATCTTAGTTAAATGGTTCTTCCAATCCCAGATTTGTCGCGGCCATTGTGGCCTGCTATCATTGGTCTTTAAGATTTGACACACAGTCACACACACTAATGAACAAATACCTATCAAACAAATGGTTGAACACATATGTGCAGATGCGGAAGATGCTGCTTGGAGATCGGAACTGCCCCCAGACAGAGGAAGCCTGACAAAACAGTGGGGAATGTAGCAACCAGACCATAAGTCCACATACAGTAAGGTGACAGTTTGCCCCCTGTCACATGGATGATGACACTATGGGGTAAAAAGTACCTCCGTTTTGTCATCATGTCCCACATTTACATGCAATGTGATGGCCAGGTGAATTTTAGTGCTGTGTTACTATGATAATTAACAAATCATTAAAGGAAATGACTTGAACTCATCTTAACTATTATCCGTAACCAAACGAGTCTCTTTTTGCTTTTCCATAACTGTTCCTCCAGTCTTCCTCACACTTTGCCGTATTAGAAAGTTGTGTGAATATCTACCTGCTGGATGATGCATTGTATAGATCTAGATGTGACATGTGCAAAGGCCGACATACCTATTGTTAGAAACTGTACTTTAAAACAACCACAGAAACTGGATAATGACAGAACAACATGGAGAGGCTGAGAGGGTTCTGAGGCTAAATGGCTCATATGCTGTCTACCGCAGTTTCTCAGATGAGTCTTTTTGAACATGTCACTAAACACAGAGATTTTACCACATGAGCCTAGTAGGAACTCCACCCTGCTTTGACTCCTTAATCCGTCCATGGTGCTTTTCAGTTCGACTGCTCGGCTTCCTTCTCTCTGCTTGTCTGCTGTCTCACTCTTGCTCTCTCATTTACTTCTCTGGCTTTAAGTTCCATTCCATTTCTCCCTTCACTCTATCCTCACTTCTCTCACTCCTCCCTCTCCTCTTTCATGTTATTTTTGCAGCACTTACTCTATGAAAATAAGGGGAGAAAATGAAAAGAAAGGGAGTGTGCCAAAAATAAACCCCCATTAAAACTGCTTTGCTTCTATGAATTTCATATATATATATATATATATATATATATATATATATATATATATATATATATATATATATATATATATATATTCATACTTTCCATTCTGCTAAAGGGAAAGGAAAAATTCAACCTTTACATCAAATTTCATGTGTTTTTCATCTTCCATTTCTGTTTTCCCCTGTAACACTGGCTAAGGTGTGCACAAAACTGGTACACCTTGACAGTGGAAAACAAAAGTTGTATCTCTATTTAGCTTGCTGATGTTCCTCTTCTTTCTTTGCTGAAAGTGTTGAAGCAGCCAGTTTTCGGTGAATTAATGAAGACTGCAAGTGAAATTGGAAGTAAATATAGTGGACTAGTGAGCTACTAACAGCGGCAACTCTGTTCATCTTTCTTCTCTTTTCCTGTGCTCTTCAGTAGAAGCCTCTGCATTTTCTTTCCCCAGCACTTTCAGTTGTTACTCTGAGGATAGGTTCTGAGGTTTAAGATAGCTGTAATCTTTTGAAGTGTTTTCTCAAATATGGACCTATACTTGTGTCTGGAATAAAGATTCAAACCTGAGGATCAACTAAATCTTTGGCCCCATTTCCAGTGACCAACAAAACACTAACACCTGTTAACAGCGGCTTGTGTCTGCAATTGAAACGGGTGTAATCAGTGTTCAGTCTTTTCTTAAATGATCCTAAAGTAGACATGTCTATTTATTGGCTTCCATCAGCAAAAACAGGAACACAAAGCACAGCTGAAAGTGGTCATTTTTGCTTTACTTCTGCTGCTTTCAATCTCAGATCCACATATGTCTAGCAGCCGGAGCTCCACTGTCAAAATATATTGAGTATTAAAGATATACAATTCAGTTCAACAGAATCACTGTCACTGTCCTTGATACTTCTTTTACTGCAGCTACCAAGGATTGTGTACAAACTGCTACACTTGTGCTGACTTGACAACAACTTTCAGTTCTTTCTGATGCAGCGATTGCATTCATGGAGTCAGATGTGACATATGAAAGAAAACGGCCAGGCAATGTGAAATTAAAAACGTGAACCTTTGGCTTTTTACAATAAGTGTATGCAAGTGTGTGCTGTTGGAAAGGGGTATTAGTTATTTTTATGCAGCAGGAGTTGTTGTTCTTGGAGACTTGGAATGAAATCATAAATCATCAGCTTCTGTTGCTGTGTTCATTATCATATTACAAACACAGCAGTTAATTGATTGTTGAAGGTTTGGGACCTGTAATGCAACTCTGTCATCACTTTATTATTCATTGTTGTTGTTTCTTATTCATATAATAAAAATATTGATGGAAGTAAATTACAGGAGCCTTTAAACTGTAGAGTACTCATTTAGGAATTGGGGAAAGTTGGAGAACCTGTAACATCAGAACTGGCAGGTCAGACTTCCCTGCCAATCTGCAAAGGAAATTGAAGTTCGATCTGGAATGCTCCTTTTTTTTAATGTCATTTCTGGTTTTAATATGGCTTTCTGTTCATTTCAGTCATACTGGTAGGGAATTGTCTGGAGAAAGTTTTACAAGTATGAGGATTTTGATACCATATAATGAAGAGAAACGTCATTCTTTCAAGTAGTGGTGTGAGTATGTGGTGTTTTACAGTTGTGCAGTTTACATTTTTTGGAGTATGATACCAGAAAATCATGAATGTGGACTGCAGTTTCAATCAAAACTTATGTCCTGTGATCTGCATTTCTATTTTTCCAGACCCCTGGGTCTAATAGTTGCAAACGTCCTGGACACATTTTTGTGCAATGCACTTTTCTTCAAATGATCTAACAGGCCTCTTCAAGTTACAATTGCTATGTTAAGCTGAGAATTCATTCTTAGTTAAATGCAAATCAATTAATATGTTCTGCTCTTCACTTGTGATATTAATGCATACACACACACACACATACACACACTCAACACACACAGGGCTACACTCCTTAGAATGGCTACCTATGCTTTAGCCAAGCCAAAGAAACATCCATGGTTTGAAATATGAGCTGATTTATGCGCACTCGCTCTTTTGCTCCCACACTGTTTCCCTGTGATGGCTGCAGGGAGAGAGCATGATGGAGTTATTAAGCTTCATTGAGACTGGAATAGAGACTGGAGGAGGTGGTTGTGGTGGGGTTATAGTTGAGGAGAGAAAGCTGGGGAGGTAGGAGAGGAAAACTGGCACCAAAAAAACTGAGGAATGAAGGATTGGGGATGGGATGCAAGGAAGAGAGTTAAGGAGAATTGGAAGAAGTGGGAGACATTACAAGAGCCAGGACAGGCAAAGGTCAGCATGAGGTAGAGAGGAGAAGGAGAGAAGGGGTGCAGAGAGAAGGAGGGGTGTGGGTGAGATGGGGCGCTAATGCGAACCAGCTGTGGAAACCTGACACCCCAAGAGTGGGTTAGAAAAGAGAGGTGAGAAAGAGTAAAAGAAGGAAGCCGCACAGAGTAAGAAGTATGGAGAAAAGACGAAGGAAAAAGTCTTTGTGTAACAAACAAAGAATCCCATAGATGAACAGAAACCCTTGCTACTGAGTAGTTGATGGAAGAAGCTCATTGTGTGTTTTAGGTGTGTATATTCATCCGTGTGGAAATGCTCGTCTGTGTTCTGCTGTGTATATGACGTGTTTGTCACATTATTCCCAGAGTTGTATTCACTGACAGAATACTATGTTAGATTATGTCTTCCACAGTGAGACACTACTGCCTGACAATAATGTGAATCATGCACAGCCTTGCCTTTCAGCCTCGGGCTGGAGTGATACTGCCTGAGGCTAATAATGAGCTCTCTATCTGGCACTGAAACCTGAAGGACAGGGTGATATCATTTCCTGACGCCATGACATTTGGTTCTGTCAACACTGGTTAGATAGAAGCTATTGAATTTAACAGAGTTTGCCAGGCTACTCTTCTGTCTGCTTTATATACATATAAAAGTTGCACGTGTATTGAATTGTGTTGAGATGTAAAAAGCTATGTGAGAAACTACTGGAATCATTTTCTGTCTTAGAGCAGTAGTATAGTATAGGACAATATATTTGTATATTGTGTATTAGAAATTTGGGCGGCATGGCTAGGAAGTAGAGTGGCCATCTAGCAACCAAAGAATCACTGGTTTGATCCTCACTTCCCCTAGTGACCATGTCAAAGTGTTCTTGAGCAAGATACTGAACCCATAATTGCTCATAATGAGTAGGGTGGCACCTTGCATGGCAGTCTCCACCAGCAGTGTGTGTGTGTGTGTGTGTGTGTGTGTGTGTGTGTGTGTGTGTGTGTGTGTGTGTGTGTGTGTGTGTGTGTGTGTATGTGTGTGTGTGTGAGTGAATGGGTGAATGAGATGACACTATAAAGCACTTTGAGTGCAACAAAGGTAGAAATGCGCAATATAAAAATGAATCCATTTACCATGTATTTACAGATGTAAAGGCAGCCTCCATCGCTGCAGGTGGTAATTACACTAAAATATTATGTTGGGCACAAGGTTTGCAAAGTTGATGTTACAGTGGTGTTTTGTAGACTAGGAAGTTGAGGCATATTTGGCCTACAACCACTGTGACCGCATTTTTGAGTGCCAGCAGATACCAGTGGAAACTGTTAAGAACAATGAGATCAGTACGATATCTCCAACTTGACCAATCGACTAACAACATAGGCTCAAGCTTCGAGAACAGAAAAGTTAGCAAATGTTACATTGCTTTGGTCTATATTATCACCAACATTTATAGCTGACAAGGTGGATATTTAGACTAGCTACAGTACAAAGTAGGCTAATCCACATTGTTATCATCAACCGTTTGTTTAACACAACGTTAGCTAGCCTACAGTAAATGACTAACCCGCACAGCAAACATTTATCAGGGTTGGATTTGGGTTTGGGAAGAGAAATTACATCTCCTCTTAACCTCTCCTGGTAATGTGCGTCACTATTTCGTGTGCCCCTAGCACAACGTATGACCATATCGGTAGCTTAGATAAAAGTTATTTGATCAAAACAAGTGCCTCCGTTTGATGCCGGAGGAAGTAAAATTGCTATGTGCAACTAAGCAGGGGGCGGGGCTTACGCAAAAGATCAATTACTCATGAACTTTTAAATCTCTTGCTTGGTGGCCATTGGCAGACTCTTTGAAACTAAAGATTTCTAATTAGCTGAACAGGGTTTATCTTAATTTTTTGACTAAATTCTTTGTTTTATTCTTTCAAGAAAACAAGAAAGCCATTGCCAGACTGAATGCAACAAAATAATTGTTTATCTTGTTAATCTTTTTACAATGATCATTTAAAGCAAAGATTGTAATTGGTCACAGCATTTAGTTCATAACTCAACCCCAGAATAAAGTTGCTTCATGTGGAATTTTTGGAGCAAACTAGCCTTTGAATGTTATTGCACATAAAATGTATGTTGTTAAACACTTAACTTGACTTAACTTCAGGTGAAACATCACAAGAAAATACAAGATTCAAATTTCGTTTTTCTCACCAGTGACTTCACCTGCTACCTTGAAAATGCGTTTCATATTTCCCATAGTTTTATAAGTGAAAATGTGTGAAATGTTCCCAGTGAAATGTAAACCTAGCATTAACCTGGACACGGTGTTCTCTGTGTGACAGCCTGCTAATGTGATGTATGTCACAGGGCATAGGGCCATGTCGTTACTCTGAGAGAGAGGGCGGTGAGACTATCTGGGAGGAAAAAGAGCAGTCCTAATTCCCAGGACAGCTGTCTTGTTGTGATATCTTTACCAAGCTATGTTTGTGTTTAGATTGGGGTACGTGTGTGTGTGTGTGTGTGTGTGTGTGTGTGTGTGTGTGTGTGTGTGTGTGTGTGTGTGTGTGTGTGTGTGTGTGTGCTGATACAGAGATGGGAGGAGGAGGTTTTGTGGCCGTGTCTAATCAAACATGGTAGAAGTGAAGACACATGAAGTTTGTCTCCTCTTTGAAGATTACACATTGCTTATCTACCATTTTGTTTACCACTTCACCAGCACTATAAACCAAATTTAAGATTGACAGAATCCTGATTTATTGTTGAAAGATAAAGCTGCCTTTTTTGGGGGTGACTAACAGTGCATAAAAAGGTAAACAATATGAGAGACTGACCGGTCTCTGGTCGGTTTGTGTACATTTCAAGTAGCCCCGGGCAATTTATCGATTTTATTGATTGATAAGAGTTTTTCATTGCAGACGTTTTAAAGAATAAAAAAATTCGAGTTTTTACTCTTCTTGCTACGGCGCACCTTTTGTCCCCCTGGAGCTTCCATAGATTTCCCCCTCACCCCTACTGCGCACGCATAGCAGCAACATGGCTAACAAGAGCAAGAAATTTGTTTCTAAGAAAGTAGTGGTATCGTCAGTGGTTTGGAACTGGTTTGGTTTTGCTGTGCCAGACGTTGAACAAGTGACTGCACGCGGCAAAGTTTGTCTGAAGCCCATTGCAAAGAAAGGCGGCAGCACAACAAACTTATTTCAGCATCAAAAACAGGCATCCAGCCGAGTGGGAAAAATGCCACTCTTTGCGAAGGGAACAAGACCGCTATAACCGACAAACTCCTACTAAAAACAGCTAACTGTGGTGGAATCATTTACTCATGGGAAAAAATCAGGAAAAAAACTGAAATCACATTTTTTGTGAAAAAAATCTAAGACTTTATTTTAAATCCATATTGCTCAGGCCTAATTTCAAGGCATCAAAGGCAGCAAATAAACTGTCAAGTTATCTTTGCGCTTCAAAATGCTCAGGGGGAGTTGGTCATGAAGAGCGTTTAGTTTGAATTTGAAATTAAATCCATTTCTACTGATCTCATATCCTGAGTTCTCTTTCTAATATGTTGTTACATGCTTCTTTTGGGAAAGAAGCATCCATATTTCATTTGCAGTGTTATATTAGAAGCTATTGCTTTATCTGTGTGTGGGTGTGTCTCTCTCACTCTGTGTCTTATTGTGTGTTTTATCTCTGGTCCCTGATTATGTTACTCGAGCCCCTCCAGGGAGGCAGGTTTAGAGGCTGTTATAAGAGGCAGCAGGTTGCTCTGTCGCCCACAGTCCCCAGACAGTGTGTCCGCCATGTGCCTGCCCCACAACCCCCCCCCCCCCCGACCCACCTGCCCCAACACACACACACAGAGTAATAGATGGCTACGACTTGGAAGTCTGCACAGGAATTACCTGAGTAGTCACAATTTTTGCTCAAAAAAAATAACCCCCAACCAGACAGTGTCACAAATTGAGAACTGGTGAGTGAAAGTGGGAGTTATTGAGCAAATACTGAGGAATAGAAAGTGAGGAAGGGAACATTGTCCCCATTGTGTTCCCTAGTGGACATGTTGTGCAATAATGTAATTTCCTCCCCAGTTCTTTGCATGCAGCTGAATCACCTCACACAAAATGAAGAATAAAGCAACATTGAAAGGGTGGGCAATGAATAAGCTGAGGAAAAATCAGACACATACATAATTTTTAGAAACTATATTGGTTTAGCTTGGCTTTTCTCTCAGTTACACACTGTACAGTTTTTGTGAACTACATACAGTAGTCAGAACATCTTGTTTTACTCATGGTGTAAAATATTGTGACAGTGTAGTGGAACACGGTAGTGTAGGTCATTGCACTGTGTCTGTCAGCTGAAATATTCAAAACTTTGTTTTTTTCCACTTGTTTTTAGTTTCTGCCAGGCTTCAGTCAACAACTTCCAGATGACTCCACCTCACATCCTTCTGTTTTTGAACTTCTCCTTTGCCATTCTTTGCCTTTTCTGACCCTAGCTTAACCCCTTCACCAAGCACAGGTTCCCCTTTTCTCTCAATAGGGTTTAAGGATTGTCCAGCAAAACACATGAAGGAACTCAGCCTGGTTTTTAACATGATTTAGCATTTACTTACCAACAAATTAACTTAAAAAATACAGATCCATCTATGGTGGTGGTCTCAGTTTTTGATCCGTCGTAATTTATTTCAGTCTTCAGAAATGCTGTCTCACACAGTCTCTCTCTCTTCAATCACACATATGCACACACACAGACACAGACACACACCACACACTATCATACACTAGCAGTAACCAAGCTGTCTTCATCGTCTTAATATTTTTGTTTTAATATTTTTTCACAAGCAGACCTATCACAACACCTGCACTTGTCTGAACCACTATACATGTTATTGTCCTTTATCTCTGGTACCAAGGTTACATTCAGTACTTTCATTACCATAGAAAAGAAAAAACAACTGCTGACAAATCTTACGGTCATTCAGCTCAGCCTATGGCAATGGCAAGACTATGTATTAGTAATCTTTGTGGGTTCACTTAGGTCTTTGATGTGCATGGATGTACACACAGGACTATTGTGTGGAGGTAACGGTCAACCATCAGTGCTCTCAGTCTCAACAGTAGTTGTCTGATGTGGTGCATCATGTGCAGTTGACTGAAACTCCCTTTTGTTTGTTTGCACACGAGCACACACACGTCTATATTTGTCTATTTGTTAAACTCATTGTCTGTATTAAAGGGTGATTTGGTATAAATCCATGTGTGTGTCTTTGCATGCTCCATCAGTGATGTCTCTGTGTGTTTTGTGTGTGTGCATACAGGTGTGCACCAGGTTTCCTTGGAGAGTACTGCCACCATAAGGACCCTTGCCATCCTGGCTACTGCCTGAATGGTGGGAACTGCTCTGTGTCTATGTTGGCCGGTGTACCTGTACCAGGCAGCGCCTCCTGCACGTGCCCTCTTGGCTTTACCGGACATCAGTGCCAAACTCCGCAAAACTCTGCATGTTTCCCCAACAACCCCTGTGCCAACAGCGGTGTCTGTGCCCTGTTGTCTCTCGACAAATACACATGCAACTGTGCCAGAGGATGGACAGGTGAGATACTGCAGTTAACTTTCCAACAGTATTGTCATGGCTATTATAGCAACTTTCTTCCTGGGTGTCTGTACAAATGAAGGATGTTTCATTTGGAATTTAAGTAGCTAATTTTTAAATCGCAGTGTAAGCCTGGAATTATCTCTGCTAAGCAGGTTAATGAAAATGTGTGGTTTGTTGCTCTGTAAACATGATATCTTTAAATTGGAGAACTTACTGAAATTTGATTATAAATTTGTCTAGCCGGCAACACAGGGATCTCAATCCCTAGAACATTGCAGTATTACTGCATGTGCTTCTACAATAAATCTCATACGTACATGCGACCAATCATGATTCCATCTCTGTATCCAGGTGATAATGTTGTTGGTGGCAGGTTTAAATGGTACAGAAAATATCATTAAAATAATCCCAGCTTTCTATGATGTAGCTTTCCCCTCCAGCATGATCTATCAATAAATGGGTCAAGCCAAGTATTGTAATACACAGATCTCTTTCCTTTTTAATTATCAGGGCCGCGGTGTGAACACGAGGACAGCTGTCTCTCTAGTCCCTGTGCAAATGGTGGCACATGCAGCTCTTCATCAGGTGGTAGCTACACATGTTCCTGTCCTCCTGGCTACACAGGTTTCCGCTGCCGTAATGACACAAACGAATGTGCCACCACACCCTCTCTCTGCCAGAATGACGGAGTGTGCGTCAACACCCCTGGCTCCTACAAGTGAGAATCTAATTAATAATATCTGTTTATGTATAATGACAGTTATTGAAAACTTTGATATATTATTCAGTCACAACATACATTTTTTTTAAATGAAAAATCATTGCATGTTTTGTGTTATGACTAAATGAAGTTATATGTACTGTTGCTGTTGCCACAGATGTATTTGTGCCCCGGGGTTTACTGGCCGTCACTGTGAGAATTCGTATATCCCCTGTTCTCCTTCACCATGCCTAAATGGAGGCACTTGCCACCAGAGTTCTGAAACCAGCTACTCCTGCCACTGTCTTCCAGGTAATCTAGGGATCAAACAGAGTAATCCATAAACTTTTCAGTCTCTTTTTTTAAGCTGAATAAACTGATAAAAAATTTACCACCCGCAGAGTTGTAAACAGCTGTGTAGCCTGGTGAGAAAACGCAGGAAGGCAATAAAGAAAAATTAACAATTAATATAGGAAAAGGAACTCTGTAACTGATTTGTATCAACAAATATGGGTAACTTTAAATGTCTGTATTGCTACATTTTGCTGTTTGAGGTGCAAACACTGTGATCCTGCTGGCTGTGTTGAATTAAACAAACTGTCCGGCCAGTCTGCTACATTTAACAAGCAGACACAATAAACACACACAGCTGCTGTTTATACACTATCTAGGCATGTCATAATACTTAAGTACACGAGAGGCCGGTCTATGCTGGAGGCGTTTCAGCCACATCTTTCACTTTTCTGTCTCACCCACTGATGGATCGTCTGGTAGAACATCAGCGGTTGCTCACTCCATACAGGCTAATTTGCTTTCAGAGGTAAAGAATCTGCTTATCAATATGGTGCATTTTCCAGCAAGTGAACTTTCTTAATCTTTGTGTATTGAGCAATTTGCAACACATGCGTTCAGCACTGTGCCTGAAAAGAGCTCTGAAGCTGCTGTAGCAAGTCACTGGGAAGTTTGTGCAAGCATTGTGTAAAGGAAATCAAATTAAGTGGATTTGGTTGCATGTCTTGAACATGAACACACATTTAAAGCGATGAACACTGAAAAGTTTGCTGATATTATTCAGTAAAGGTGAACCAGATAAATATGGAAAACAGTGTTAATACCTCTTTATTGTGTTTCAGGATTCAATGGTACCAACTGCGAGAACAACATTGATGACTGCCCAGGCCACCAATGTGACAATGGAGGAACGTGTATGGATGGAGTCAACACTTACAACTGTCAGTGCCCTCCAGAGTGGACTGGTATGTGTCTGGGGATTCTGTATGTGAGGATACTATACCATGTGTTTTGTGTTTTGCAGAACATTCTGTCGTCTCTTTCATTTTTAAAAGTTAATCCACAGTAAGTTTTTTTGTATATCATGCATCTTTTTATTCAATCACTTAAAAATTCTCATACGGTTCCAATATTCATCATTGTCTGCCTGTGAAACACGCCTTGTCAACTTACTTGTGAACAAGCCAAAACTGTATTTACATCCAATGTTACTCAAAACAACAGGAGTATCCAATTCATTTCCTTCGACCCAAAAAATTTGCAAAGCTTCAATATAAAAATATTGCAATGTAGATTCATCACTTTGCTGACGTGTTGCAGCGCTTTTTTCACATCACTGCCTCCCACTGTTAATGCATCTTTACAGTAGTGGCTTTTACACCACACAAGGTGTGCCTCTGCCAACACGTGTGTGGCATACACAAGCTTCCCTGGGCCTGTTTATATAGCACTAGACTAACCTGTGGAAACAAAAGCTAATGGGATATTAAGGCCTGATCGGCTATTGCTGCCGTGGATATACAGGATGTTCTTTGAGCCATTAAATTTGCTATGACTACGTAAATCTTTATATGAGCTTTAAATGGGAGTGTGTGAAATATTTATTTTTTTTAAATGTTCAATTGCGCAAGATTGGGTTTACAGGTATTCAGGTGAGATCAGGTATTTTGATATCCTCATGTTCACCCGTCTCTTCACAGGTCAGCACTGTACAGAGGATGTGGACGAGTGTCGTCTGCAGCCAAACACTTGCCAGAATGGAGGGACCTGCAACAACATGATGGGCAGCTATGTCTGTGTCTGTGTCAATGGCTGGAGTGGACCTGACTGCTCTGAAAACATTGATGACTGTGCAACAGCCGCCTGCAGCCAAGGATCCACATGCATTGATCGTGTTGCCTCTTTCATTTGTCTCTGTCCCCATGGGAAGGCGGGTGGGTCAGCAGTCGGAAACCACAAAGAAATATTTTTATACCAAATCCTGAAATTCAGATGACTCTTTGTTACATATGAGATATGACAAAACCAATCCTAACAGTCTCCCTCAAAGCTCTTCACAGTTCTAAACAGCTGTTTATTACTCAAAACATGACAGAATACTACACCAGCAATTGTCTTTACTTGAAAAGAGAATGGAATTGTTGAGTGCTGCATTTGGTGGAACAAGTCTAACCAGAAATACTGTTTTAGATTACACTATATTTAACCAGTGGCTGGCGTAAGACTTTTCTACCCTCAAGGAAAAGACACAGACTATAACAGCTAGTTATTTCTAGATTTGATGAAACTTTTTCTAATAAGGAATCTTCTTTATTTCATCTATTTATTTAAGCAAATTTGCTCTGTTTATAGTGTTCTCATGTGGGCAGGTTTGTCCAGTTCAGAACTGGCATGTCTAAAAATTCAAAGATTAACAGATTGCATTTTGTTTTTGTCTCTCAGGTTTACTTTGCCATGTCGATGATGCCTGTATCAGCAACCCTTGTAGAGAGGGCTCCCACTGTGACACCAACCCCATCAGTGGTATGTTCAATTGCAACTGTCCACCTGGCTACGTAGGCAGCACCTGCAACATTGACAGAGATGAGTGCAGCATCGGTGAGAAAGCTCTACACAAAGCATTAATCTGTGCAAGCTTCTTGTTCCCTTCTGCTTTCAAACCATGACCCTGTCCTCTTGTTGTCAGGAACCAACCCCTGCGAACATGGTGGCCAGTGCGTGAACACCGATGGCTCCTTCACCTGTAATTGTGTTAGGGGTTACGCTGGTCCACGCTGTGAACAAGATGTCAATGAGTGTGCTTCTAACCCCTGCCAGAACGATGGCACATGTCTGGATCGCATCGGGGACTATACGTGCATCTGCATGCCTGGTACACTTGAGATTTCTCATTTTGATGAGGGAGTGGACGCTCTGTATGTTTAGTATTTTGATTATTTTAGCTTTCTTTTTGTCGTTTATTTGGAGTCAGAAGTAGTAGGTAGGCAGGGTTGATAAAAAAAATATTTACTATAACTAGAAAGGATTACTCTATGTTCCTACAGGATTTGAAGGGACTCATTGTGAGATCCAGGTGAACGAGTGTCTAAGCTCCCCCTGTCTGAACCAGGGTAAATGTCTGGACCAGGTCAGCCGCTTTGTCTGCGAATGTCCAGCAGGTTGGTACACAAAAATCTGTGCTTGTGTATTTCCCTTGATTGAACTCCCTTCACTGCTGTGTTAGTTCTGTTTTTTTGAATTCACAGGATCTTCACTATGTCCGTCATGTTGTTCTGTAAACTGTTTTCAGGCTTCAGTGGTGAAATGTGCCAGATCGATATTGATGAGTGCTCCAGCACGCCCTGTTTAAATGGGGCCAAGTGTATTGACCGACCCAGTAGATACGACTGTGAATGTGCTGAAGGTAATACTAAAGAATTGCATTGCAGACATGTTTCAAGTACTTATAACATCTGCTATTTCAGCATAAAAAAGGGATAAACAGTTAACCCCCTTCTTGATCCAGGAAATAATTAGCACAGTACATGATACAAAACTGCATTTTTCCCTTTTTAAGAAAACAAACTGTCCTCTCTTCAGGCTTCACTGGAGTACTTTGTGAAGAAAACATCAACGATTGCCAGCCAGAGCCATGCCACCATGGGGTATGCAAAGATGGCATTGCCACCTTCTCCTGCGAGTGCCAGCCTGGATACACTGGCTCCATTTGTAACATCCAAGTCGAGGAGTGCCACAGCAACCCTTGTCAGAACCGAGGACACTGCATTGACCTGGTGAACGCCTACCAGTGTAACTGCCCAGCAGGAACTACAGGTTGGTGCCTTTGCAGCAGACCAGCACTGCTTATACAGTATAATGTATAATGAATAGGTTCCTTTTAATTATTCTTCAAAGAAAAATCCTGGAACTTCTGATGAGACCAGTGTCATAATGGTTGATGTCACATTAATCCAACCATTGAAATGTTACTCTGTTTCATTAACATCTTATCTGCCTGACAAAGTTTTCTCCTTGTGTCTATCCTATCCTGGTCCAGACAGAGCGAAAGCTTAACTCATCTGGTTGCCATAGGTTCCCTTTGTTGAAATAAACATGTAATTATGTTTTTTAGTTTGTATTGTATTTAATGAAGTAAAAGGAAAGAATTTATGTGTAAATAAATAATCACAAGTTGCCAGGTATGACTAGGAGCCAAATTCACATTATCCCTGAGAATTTATCTGTAATTGAATTTAGAAGGTCTTATTGTTAAGGGGACAAGTAGAATTGAAAGCAAAGACCAACCCCCCTTAGCTTCCTGTATAACTTTGAATGTCATGTAGTGTAGGGCAGTCCAGGTGGGTGTGTGCACCTGTTGTGTTGCAGTGACAGGTGTGAGTAAGAAGAAGCTTATTCAACTCAGTACATTGTATTAGTGTTCCATGTACTGGTACTAGTGTAGGTATTGCATTGACTTCACCAAAATGGCTGTCAGATCTCACTTTCAGTTGTCATGCTTCCACATCCTCTCCTTTGATGGGCCTCTCAGCTTAGTTTTCACTTTGTGTCTCAGTCTTTTTCACCCCTTTTGTGAAATATCTGCATACCTTATGTGAATTTTTGGCATACTGTTGATTCAGTTTGTCACCTGCCGGCTTCATTTTCATAGAGTCTGACTCCCCCTGGAGGTGCTTGAGCTAACTTTCACATATTCTAACAGATGCTGCAGGCAACTCCATATTCTCTTCAGCCAAATATCTGAGAAAGTTGACTGTCCCTTTTGAACCTCAGCACACATCATACCACCAGATTCAATAATTCTGCAGAGCAGGTTTGCTCTATATGACTGCATTTTTGTCTTTCAGGGCCGAACTGTGAGGTTAATGAAGATGATTGTGCCAGCAACCCCTGTGAGTACGGAGAGTGTCAGGATGGCATCAATGAGTACAAGTGTGTGTGCTCCCCTGGATATGCAGGTGTGTTTGCTACAACATCAGCAAATAACGATTACTCATTACGATTAGCCCATAATATTGCGGATGTTATGAGGAGTTATGGCTCTAAATCCTGACAGATTAGATGCCACCACTGTTTTTATTTATGTCTAAATCATTTTCTCTTAGGTGTCAAATGTAACGTGGAAATCAATGAGTGTAACTCAAATCCATGTATGAGTGGGGGGACCTGCATGGACAAGATCAATGGGTTTCACTGCCTGTGCCCACCCAGCACCCACGGCCCCCTGTGTCTCACAGGGACTGACCACTGTGCCCATCAGCCCTGTGTACATGGAGAATGTGTTGAACAGCAACATGGGTAGGATGTCTCATACTGCTTCTTTGTAAAAAAAAAAAAAAAAAAAATCTCATCATTGGAACTTCATTGTCAGCTCTGCCAGTTGTACAGAGTAACCTAATAGTAGTAATATTTTTCTTGAACTGACACGAACTCAAGCGTAAGTTAAATGTGTCAATGTAACCACACATTATTATTACTACTATTAAAAGTGTAGTGTTATTACCATGTGGTTACACTGACATTTTAAACTCATACTTGTCTGTGTCTGAAGGTACCATTGTGAGTGTGAAGCAGGCTGGGTAGGACAAAATTGTGAGCAGGAAAAGGATGAATGCCAGTCCAGTCCATGCCAAAATGGGGGTACTTGTGTGGATCGGCATAATGGCTACACCTGTCAGTGCCAACCTGGATTCAGAGGTAATGATATTATTAGTGCTTCAGCTGAAAAAAACAAACAGCCAGGATGGCATTTTAGGATGTATTTCAATCACCATTTTTAATCTCATCAGGTGTGAATTGTGAGAAGAATGTAGATGAATGTGCATCCAATCCTTGTCTGAACCATGGTGTTTGTATTGATGGGGTCAACAGCTACACCTGCCAGTGCAGTCCACCATTCACAGGTATTGTCACTACACTTGCACCCTCCTTCCTGTCAGCATCCACTCTCCGAAGTGGTTGGAAATGTTCATTCACATTCATTAAAGGAATCTTTAATGAAAACAGACAGACAGTCAGTTGCTCTTTCAACTGTGAGAACTATTATTGAATCAACTGATTCATCATTTTGGTTACTTTTGAAGCAAAAATTCAAATGTATATTTAGATAAAACATTGGAACAGTTTAACATCAATTCTGTAATATTTTGTTGGCAATATTACTTATCAAAGAGGTAACTGGCAGAAGATAATAAATTGCCTCAAGCTTTTTTTTTTAATTTTTTGTTTTAATTTATTATACTTTGTGTAATTTCCAAACAGGTAAACACTGTAAGGATGAGCTTGTTCCTTGCGCCTCACATCCATGCGAAAGGGGAGGAGAGTGTCGTCCCACTGCAGATTACATGTCTTACACCTGTCGATGTCCTGCTGGGTGGCAAGGTTTGTCAGTCTGTCTATTCTTTTATGTCTGTCTGATCTGGCTGCTTGTTTTTGTGAGCAAAGTCATGTCACTAAAACTTGTGTATTACCGTTGTAATGATATTAATATATCTGTGTTTATAATTGCATAGGTCCACGCTGCACTGAGGATGTGAATGAATGCAAAAAGAATCCTTGCAAAAATAGCGGTCATTGCATGAACAGCCTGGGCAGCTACACGTGTAAATGTCAACCAGGATACAGCGGACACAACTGTCAGACTGACATTGATGACTGCTCACCCAGTGAGTTTCTCTCACACTTTGTGGCTCCTCCCAGTGGAACCTGCAACTTTGTATTTTCAAATGAGTTTTGAATGACAGTGTCGGCTGGAGACTAGATTTATTTGAAATGCTCCAATAGAAAGAAGTGCTAAAAGCCCCGTGAGGTATCAAGTTACATGAGCACACAAATTGACATCATATAGAATCCAGACAAACAGAAAGGAGTTACCTCCGAAATGTTTCTTATTGGATCCACATAATATAACTTGGAGATCATTTGGTGTCTACAATTACCTGTGGGAAAAAAAAAACTTCTCCTCACATTCTCTTCTCCATTTTGCAGACCCATGCTTGAATGGAGGTTCTTGTGTGGATGATGTTGGGAGTTTCTCCTGTGACTGCCGGCGAGGTTTTGCAGGGGATCGGTGCGAGACCGAGGTAGATGAGTGTGTGAGCCAGCCCTGCCGGAATGGTGCCATCTGCCGGGACTACGTCAACAGCTTTGTCTGCGAGTGCCGACCAGGATTTGATGGAATCCAGTGTGAACGCAACATCCAGGAATGCACTGAGAGGTCAGCTGTTAAGTTGGCAATAAAATGCATCCATAAAAGATGCATTTTATTCACACATGATGTACTTTTTTTTTTCTTTTGATGATCTCTATGGCCTCCAGTAACTTGCAGTTTAAGTATAAAACAAATGTAATATATTACTACAAGTAAAGTTCTTGAACTTGGTTGGAAGATCATGACTTGATCATGACAAACCAAATATATTACTTGTGATACGAAATGTCGTATTTAAATAGGAATTATCAACCTCACTAAAGAAGCTGAGCTCTTGTTTATTGTAGATTTTCTTGCCCTCTGCCTCTCAGATGTCCCTTAAAATTATTCCAGACAAACATTGTTCATTTGTCACTTCATTTTTTTCTGTCCAGTTCTTGCCTGAATAATGGAACGTGCATTGATGACATCAACACGTTTTCATGTCGATGCCGCCCTGGTTTTTATGGTACATTCTGTGAGTATGAGCAGAATGAGTGCGACTCTCAGCCTTGTAAGAATGGAGGCACATGCACTGATGGCCTGGGCACCTATCGCTGTACCTGCCCTGTGGGATATAATGGACCCAACTGCCAGGTAAATTGTCGGTTCATCATTGCAAAAGTAGATATAGCTTCTTCCTGTGTCAGCTGTGTGTTGTGTGTTTTTTTGCTGTAGAGACGAGAGATTATAAACATTTGCTGTTGTTAACAGCACTGAAGCAAAAGTAAAAAGGCCTTTGTTTGCAAAGCTGTGTGATAACACCGTTGGCTTGCAGTAGCTTTGAATAAAAATGTTTAAACCAGAAAGGAGGTTAGATACAGCGACTTTTACTGCTAGCCTTAAATCTGTCCTTATCTTTGTATGTAGAATTTGGTAAACTTGTGCAGCCAGGTGCGCTGTCACAACGGTGGCTCATGCACTCAGACAGCAACCTCCTGGACCTGCCGCTGTCAAATGGGATGGACAGGACTTTACTGTGATGTCCCAAATATGTCCTGCCAGGACTTTGCTGCCAGGAATAGTAAGAACTTTGTGTTATTTCATCAACAAACACACACTATTCTGAGATATGGTAATGGCTGATGTCATCACATATGCAATAAATTTTTTTTTTTTTTACCAAGTCAACAGAAGACACACAAATTTAACATTTAAAACAGTGGTTACACGGATGTTTTGTTTTTTTGACAGGGGTTTCAAAAAGAGGTCAATTTAAATAAAGGTTTTTCACTGTATGCTACTCCTTTTCCTAATTACTCCAGGTCTGGAAGTGGAGAATGTATGTAAAAATGCTGGGCGGTGTGTAAATGTGGGTAATTCCCACCAGTGTCAGTGCCAGCCAGGATACACGGGCAGCTACTGTGAAGAGATGGTCGATGAGTGTCAATCAAACCCTTGTCGTAATGGAGCCACATGCAAAGACTATCAAGGCACCTACGAATGTATAGTAAGTGGGATTAATCTTTTTGCATGCCTTTTTTCCCCACAGGTGGGTTTGTGTGCATCCACGGTCCAAAAACATGCATTGAGCTAACGCCTGTTTAATTATTCTAGTGTAAGCCAGGCTTCCAGGGAGTGAACTGTGAGTATGATGTCAATGAATGTCACTCGAAGCCCTGCCTCCATGGAGGAACCTGTATAAACCTCATCAATCGCTTCACCTGCTCCTGCCCGCCTGGAACACATGGTAATGTTGCATATTACAGAGAACACACACTTAATTGTAATGTTCCCAAACACAATTTTTTTAGATGTATTGTTTTACAGCTCAAGTACAGTCCACCAAAAAGTTGTATAGCTATACACTTCCATGCTTGAAGTGATCCGTTTGTTCTCTGCTGTTTAGGGGTTCGGTGTGAAATTAACGTGGATGACTGTGCCCCCAAACCTGGCTCTTCCGAACCTCGCTGTCTAAATGGAGGACAGTGTGTGGATGGAGTGGGTCGTTACACGTGCTCCTGCCCTCCAGGATTTGTCGGAGAACACTGTGAGGGAGATCTGAATGAATGCTTGTCTGGGCCGTGCCACGCCCCTGGGAGCCTTGATTGTATTCAGTTTGACAACGATTACCAGTGCCGCTGTCGCCTTGGATACACGGGTACATTCATTCTTTCTGCTCAAGACATAACACCATATATATATATTAAACATACAAGTTGTAATGTCGTTGTAATATTAGATTTCTTGGTTAAATGAAGATGCACACACACAAACACCTGAAACACCTCACAAACATTGGTGCTAGGTGTTAACAGTTTTCTAGAATTAGCTTGCAAATTATTGCAGTTATTTATGTCTTCTCCTGGTGTTTTTCACAACTTTCTTTGTCAGGTCGCCATTGTGAGTCCATGGTGGATCTGTGTCTGTCAAAGCCGTGCCATGACAGTGGCGTCTGCTCTATGAACATGAGCTCAGTTCACGGCTACACCTGCTCCTGTGCTCCTGTAAGTTTTTCATTCACAGTTCCTTTCCCTAATAGCTCTTATGTAAGAGCTACCATGGCCTGGATAACTGAATGTTCACCAAAACCTTTCCCTCATAGGTTTTAAATTACCATCCTCTCTTCTTTCTTCTCTTACACAAGTTTACTAGTGGTACCAGTACCACTGACTTTTCATTATTCTTATTCACATACTGAAGGATACGGTGCTGGCTTCATAGAAGACAAAGTTGCATATTTAACCAGGGGCACAGGTTACCAAAAATCCTTACTTATCATAAAGAGCAAGGCTCACTTGTAAGACAGCCAGGGTGTGTAGTCAACTGTGGTGACAGTACTGCATTGCACTTGATGTGGATTTTTTTTCCCCAGTCCACAAGCAGACCTGTTGCTCCTCCTGCACTTGCTGCTACCATGTTTTTTTATTTTCCAGTACCCACCCTGCCTTTGGTACCACATTAGAACAATTACTGTCATGTTTTCAGACATATTTTATCAACTGGATATCAGTTCTTTGCATCTCCCCATAATTACATCTGCTTACAGTATACAGTATATTCAATAGTGTATCAGTCCTTAAAACTCTACAAATCCACAGCATCAGTAACATTTTGTGTGTGTGTGTGTTAAAATACCTAATTTTATTTCAGGCGTAGGGAATAATTAGACCTTTCCTTCATCTTTATGCTCACAGTAGAAAACAATATTATGTACATATAAACAACAATATGTTGCAGTGGCAGAAATTGCTACTGAACTTCCTTTCACTCCGGAACTAGAACATCAATCTTTTCACACTAAATGCTTGTTTTTTTCCGCACTAACCTCTGCTCCCTCTTTTATTCTCATGCTTGCTTCAGAGGGCCACACCATGGCTCAGGTATAGTAGACAAGTAGCAGATTTTTAGGAGAGAAGTCTATTATTATTATTATTATTATTATTAACAACAAATGTTTTTGTTACACGTCAGCTGCAAGGCTACATTCTGTTTCTCAAATGTGAGAATGCTAAGATCACTGTCTCTCTGTTACACTGTTTTAGGGCTTTACCGGCTTCAACTGTAGGGATATAGAAGGCTACAGCTGTGCTAAGTTGCACTGCCAGAACGGTGGCCACTGTGTGGAGTCACCAGTTGGACAGCTGTACTGCCATTGCCAGGCAGGCTTCAGTGGGTCACACTGTGAGAATGACCAGAGGTGTCCAACTCCCTGCCAAAATGGAGGAACCTGCGTCAAAGACCCATCCAACCCATCCCTGTTCAGGTGCAGCTGCCCTATGTACTTCTCTGGACCACACTGTGAGAACAAAGTGTCTGTAACACGCAAGACAACCTGCCCATATCTTCAGTGCAAGGGCCAGTTGGGGGATAAAGTGTGTGACGATCAGTGTAACAACCATGAATGTGAGTGGGATGGAGGAGACTGTTCGCTTAATTGGAAACAGCCTTGGGTCAACTGCACCGCCAGTGTCCCGTGCTGGGATTTCTTCCAAAATAGACGTTGCGATAAGGAATGTGACAATCCCGGTTGCCTCTTTGATAGTTTTGAGTGCCAGGAGGCTCCATCGGTCCCTTGCAAGTATGTAACCCTTCTCCACAGTTTGTCACTGTCAAATTACAACTGTCTTCATAATTTCATAGCCACCCTCACCTTGTACTGTGTATTCTCAGGTATGACGATTACTGTGCAGACCACTATGGTAACAACATCTGTGACTGGAGTTGCAACACAGAGGCCTGTGGCTGGGACGGCCTTGACTGCTCTGGTGACACTCCGGCCAAAGTGGCAGATGGCACCCTGGTCATTGTGGTCTTATTACAGCCTAAGGAGCTGATTGGGGACTTGAGAGGTTTCTTACGGTCCCTGGGAGCCCTGCTGCACACCAACCTGCAGGTGAAGCTGGATGAAAACAAGGAGCCAATGGTGTACCCATTCTATGGGTTTGAGGAGGAGCAGGGACGACACATACGAAGGACCAGAAGCAGGCGGGAGCTGGAGAGGGAGGTTATTGGGTACGGAAAATTCATGATATTCAGTCTTAAAATTTCTGTGATATATTCTCACAAATTTTGAAACAATCGCTAATTAACTGCGTTTTTCTGTTTAGGTCTGTGGTGCACCTTCAAATTGACAACCGTGAATGTTCCCAAAAATCTACTGATTGTTTTTCAAACACTGATGAGGCTGCTTCCTTCATTGCGGCAGCACGTATCAAAGCTAGCCTGCAGTACCCTGTCGCGTCTGTTACCAGTAAGTATGAATGTTTTTAAGTAGTTAGGGGACGATTAAGATGCAGGTAAAGATGTAACTGAAAAGAAAAAAAAAGTCTTGACATTTATACATGTCCTTGTACCCCCTAGGTGACCTGAGAGTTCAACCAAACACAAAAATTCCACTGTACCTGATAGGAGTCGCCGTTGTGATTGTTCTGCTTATTCTGGTGCTGGGGATGCTAGCAGCAAAGAGGAAGCATAAACATGGTGTCCTGTGGCTACCTGATGGCTTCTTGGCTAATAAAAATGACAAGAGGAGAGAGCCTGTGGGACAAGATGACTTTGACATGAAGTGAGTGGACATATAAGAAATACTGAGCGATAGTCAAATGTAGCAAAGAGTTTCTTGAATTAGCGTAGAGGAATTTTTGCAGAGGAAAGAGTAAATCTCCCTACAAATCTCCCTCTTGCTGTTACAAAGACAGCCATTTAGTGGCTACTGTAGAAGACTCTCGCTTATACCTAAGGGTTTTATCCACACCAGGAATTTCAAGAGCCAGGATGGAGCCATGATTGATGGAGGTCAGAGTCAGAGATGGCTGGAAGATGAAGTTCCAAACAAGAAACCAAGAGTAAGTAAACTGAAGATGGATGCAGAACAGTGGAACATGATGAAAAGTGGTTTGTTCTAAGTTAATGTTGTCTTTTGTAGAATGAAGACAAACCCTTACTTCCTATCTCTATGGATGGAGGTGTTGACCGCAGAGAATGGACGGTACAGCACCGCAAGGCTGCTGACATCAGCCTTACTCCCCCACAGGCTGACCTGGACACAGACTGTTTGGATGTCAACGTCAAGGGACCTGGTGAGAAAATTTAGCCTTCTTTTAAACCAAGTGTACATAATTCTCTTTCAGTCCTCTAATAATCATTTTCTTCTCTGGCAGACGGCTTCACCCCACTGATGTTGGCATCGCTGCGAAATGGTGGAGGGCCAGACTGTACATTGCATGGAGAAGAGGAAGAGGAGAGTGGAGGAGATGAACCAGGACCGAGTGTCATCTCAGACCTGATCGCTCAGGGAGCATCACTTATGGCTCAGACAGACCGCACAGGAGAAACAGCACTCCACCTGGCGGCGCGCTATGCACGGGCTGATGCTGCGAAGAGGCTGTTGGATGCTGGAGCTGATCCTAATGCTCATGACAATATGGGCAGAACGCCCCTGCACGCTGCTGTAGCGGCTGATGCACAGGGTGTCTTCCAGGTGAGACACTGTCTGATCAGAAGAGCAGATGAAATTTGTATTTGTAGTTTTCATCTATCTCATGTGTTTACTTTTTTTTTTTTTTTTTTTAGATTCTGATCCGTAATCGTGCAACAGAGTTGGATGCCCGGATGAATGACGGCACCACTCCACTGATCCTGGCAGCCAGGCTCGCTGTGGAGGGCATGGTGGAAGAGCTGATCCACTGCCATGCTGACATCAATGCAGTAGATGACCATGGTCAGGAAACCATTTTACTATTCCAGTATATTTTAGAGTCTGAGATCGCAGGCCTCCCCTAAGACAAAGCTTAGAATAAGGAACCAGCCTACCCTTCCATACATTTCTTATCCTTTAGTTTCTGAATGGCTGTATATGATCATTATTATGTTATTCCATCACATTGACAGTCAACTTTTTAGCCGAGCTACCCTATTATTGCTGTTTTACATAACCTCAAAGTAGAAAAAACAGAGACTCTTGGAAAACTGGAAGAACGGTCAAAGCCCCCTCAAAATAACTGTTTATTTTAACAATATTAGATACATTAAGGCTCTTTATATAATATATTTTAATAAATAATATTGTACTAAATGTGAAGAGTCTAAATGTAGTTACCATGGAACCAGAATCTGGTTGACGTCTTTGTTTCATCTTTCCGTTCTAGGTAAATCGGCTCTTCACTGGGCAGCAGCGGTTAACAATGTGGAAGCCACTCTTGTGCTTTTGAAAAACGGAGCCAACCGTGACATGCAAGACAATAAGGTGTGTTTGCTTTTTTCTAACGTCCAACCTTTTTTTTTTTTTTTTTTTTTTAAGCTAATTATAAATGTAGGTGGTGTGAATAAAGTTGAGTTAAATTAAAGCGATCTTGATGGAAATTATGATATGTAATTAATATATTTACAAACTAATCTTGAGGCTAGACTTTAATGTTGACTATTGCAAGAGCATGTGCTTGAGGACTTCATCGATCAGATAAAGTAACATGTCATGGGCTGTGTTTGCTTCAGGAGGAGACGCCATTGTTTCTGGCAGCCAGAGAAGGCAGCTTTGAAGCAGCTCAGGTTCTCCTTGACCACTACTCCAATCGTGACATCACTGATCATCTGGACCGGCTGCCCCGAGATACCGCCCAAGAACGTATGCATCATGACATAGTCCGCCTCCTAGACCAGTACAATCTGGTTCACAGTCCACACAATGGGCCCAATCACATGAGTGGAGGAAACTCGTCTGTCATGTGTGGAGCCAACGGAGCTGGCTTCATCGGCATGCGGCCCGGCCCACAAGGGAAGAAGAGCAGAAGGGGTGGAGGTGGGACAAAGGTGGGAGGTGTTGGTGGGGGAGCTAAGGAGCTGAAAGACTTGAAGGCGAAACGAAGAAAGAAGCCTGCTGGAGGAGAGGGGCCGGCTGTGGGTGCTGGAGGAGGAAGCGGAGGAGGTTCGGGTGGAGGCGGTGTGAATGGTGTCAAGGCAGCAGGACTTCCCGAGAGCTCTGTCACCATGTCACCCGTGGACTCCCTGGAATCCCCCCACTCATACACAGGCGACGTGTCTGGCGCTGCCTCCACCACAGCTAACTCCCCTCCCCTCCTGAGCAGCCCCACCTCCAGACCAATGCTTCCGCCTGTCAGCCACATGTTGGGGCAGCAGCAGGGCTGGGTGAGCATGACCAAGCACGGCTATAGTGGCCACATGTTTGGCCTCGTACCACACCAGATGGGGGGATCCCACCGCGGCATGGGCCCACACCACAGCCAGGGTCCAATGCTCACCCCCATGAATGTGACCATGAGCAGGGAGCAACTGCCTCCTATTGTCACGTTCCAGATGATGGCGCCCGGAGGAGGCCAAGCCATGCTGAAGCAGCCGCCACCTGGGCAGGTACAGGTCACTCAGTCCCAGGGGCAGAGCCAGAATCAAGCTCACTCCCAGCAGGGGCCAGGCCACCTGCACTGCACCCAGGGGATGATGTATCAAATGCCTGAACAAATGGGCATGGCGCATGGGCTATCCCACACCCTGCAGCACCCCCACACTGTCAGCCACGGAGGGATCGAAGGCCAGTCTCGGCCGCTTCCCTCATATCCGCCCATGCAGAGCCCTGTGGATAAGTACCCCACGCCGCCCTCCCAGCACAGTTTCTCCACCGCTGGCTCAGAAGGCACCACCCCGGGCCACTCTGCTCACCCACCCAGCGAGCACCCGTATCTCACCCCCTCACCCGAATCTCCAGACCCTTGGTCTTCCTCTTCACCACACTCCAACTCGGACTGGTCTGATGTCACCACCAGCCCCACTCCACTGGGGAATCCCCACCATGCACTGCCATCATCCCACCACACACACATTCCAGAGCAGGTGCAGCTGCAGCCGCAGGCGCAGCAGATGCAGCAGGCATCCCAGCAGCCTCAGATGGGAAACATGCAGGTGTTTGCGTAGGTTGGCCAGAGAAAAGCAGACACACAAAGACTTAAGAGTTCTGTGTAGTAAATGCTGGCACATAGTAACTCATAGAATGCTTTTCTAACTTCCCTCATTAATTCTTTTTTTTTTTGTTCTTCATCTTAGTAATCACGCCTCCCTTTGTATGTTATCCTTTTCTCTTTGCACTTAAAAAAAACTGTGTATAGTTTCTAAAAATCTCATTGACTATTGTCAGCTATAAATCAAACTTTTTATATACCAAAAAGTGTGGAGTAAGCTCTCTGAAGCTAAATCATCACAGGGTTTCTCCTTCAACCCTATCTCAAGTGTCATCTTCTCTCTGTTTGAGTTTTGACACAAAAATACAAACATTTTGATGAGTGATCATCAAGGATGGACACAGGCAGGACAGAAGATGTGGGTTGATGTTTTGTTTTGGAGGACATTGTTATTTCTTTTGCCCTGCGACAGACTGGCGACTCATCCATGGTGAACCCTGCCTCTCAATGCCAGCTGGGGTAGCGCCCCCCCCCCCCCCCCCCAACCCTGGATGGAATGGATAAGCGGTACAGAAGATGGATGGATGTTATTTTTTTCTGCTACATACTATCATGTTGTTATGGAATGTGATAAACCTGTCAGTGCTACGACCTTGTTGAAACCACTCGTTGTGTGTTTAGATTTTTGCTTCAATTCTTAAAGCAAAAACATATTATTTACCCGATTGTTTGTCTTCTTCAATGCAAGTACACCAAGAGAGGTTACAGATTAGAAAGAAATGCAGGAAGAACATTTTGTGTCATGTGGTACTTTACTTTCTGTTTTCAAAAATACATTTTAGTAGATCATCGAAAAAAGATCTGCCTGCAACAAAACAGATAAGAAACCAGTGTATTAGTCATATTGATGGAAGTTAATGTTCTACAGACAAACAACAGAGTTGATTTAAAAGCCAAATCATGGGGGTGTGTCAGGTCCCCCGTGGTTCCTCTGTACTTGAGGGATTCATTCTTGTCTATGTCATTGTTACTGTTGCACCACCACGTTTCCTATGTTGAAATGTACATAGACGAACAGCACATTCTGCTTGTAATTTGTTTTTGTTTTTTGTTTTACATACACACACACACACACACACACACACATATATATATTCATATATATATATATATATATATATATATATATATATATATATATATATATGAATACTGCTCAAACTTGTTGAGTGATTGTTAATGTCGCTGAGGTGCATTTTATTCTCCTTTTCCTCTTCCGGGATCTTCAACCAGTTTTGCCATTTGCTTTACTACAATCAGTGTATTTGTGCACCTTTTTAATCGTCACGGTTCATAAACAAGTCAGGAGATGAGAGAGGTTTAATAAAAAGTATTTTTTGTCGTCGTCTTCCTCCACAAAGTTGGTATCCAGCTTAGATTTGTGTTACTGTTCTGTAAACGTAGACAATCATTCACTAATTTAGTTGTTTTGTTTTTTTCAAAGGAACATCAGTCTCTTAAAGACCAAATTATCTTTTTCTTTCTCAGCCAAAAGTATCAACCCATTGTTCCTTATTGGAATAAGGTGTGTGATGTATTAAAAAACAGACAGACAGACATTCTGCATTTCCTTACACGTTATCCTTTAGTCGTTAGTGTTGCCATCATCGTGAACCTCTGTTGATGGCGTCCCTGCAGCTCCACAGAGCACACGTACTGCACTCTGATGCCAATCAACAAGAATCAAGCATGTCCATTTCCACAAATACAGTAAGCAATGCTGAGTCTATGTTGTGTATATAAATGTTTTGAATGTTTTATTGTTATCTTCCTCTGTTAACCAAATAGCCCGTAATATACATGCCATATGAAGTAGTTGTCACCATGTTTGTATAAGGTAGAAGAATTAAAACTGATACGTTGTTTATTGGGGGGGAAGAAAAAATCCCCAATTGATCAACCAAATATGCTTACTGAAATAAAGCCCAGATCTTAATAGATTTTTTGCAATCGTCCTTTTTTATTTGGTTCATGTGGTTTTGCATGAATGGAAGTCCAGGCGAAGCCTGGTATCAGGCCTGGTTGGAGAACCAAAATGTGGAGAAGATTGTTGCTCTGTAACTTGGTTCATAGTTTGTATTCCTGGATATTCTATGTTCCTCCTCTGTCCACAGTGGTTCAGTAATAACAGTCTTTGAAGAGTACCGAAGCAGCAAAACACACACAAGCTTTAGCTAGAGATGTTCTAAATTCAGCTGTTAAAACTTGTCACTCGTAGTCGATGTTTGATTTGTGTATTGAAGCTGGGTTATTTTAACCTTCCCACAAGAGTAGAGCCTTTAAATAAACCTGTTTACCCTGGGAAAAGTGGGCGGCTTAAAGATCACAAACACACCACCGTTACTAAAACATTAGCTCATCATAAGCTAATGAATTACAATGTTAGCGTAAAGCAATCTCAGGACGAGGTGAGTGCGAACGGAGCATGATGGGTAATGAGCTGAGAGACCGTTAGCAGCACACAGTGGTGAACTGAGTGTGTTGATTCAGAACCTGGAAGCGGTGGTGGTTGATCATACAGTTCTGTTCAGTTCTTTTAGTTGATCAAGTTGCTCCACTGCTCCCCAGTATTCAATTGATTATTATTTTTCCTGAAGCATTTCTTTCATACATTATATGTATTTTTTTAAGTTAAAAACATAAATCTGAGGGCAAATTCTCCAATTTCAATTATTGTAATCCTGTGTGAATAGAATTCCAAGTGAAGCTTATAGTGCTAAATGTCTGTTATCATCATGGATGTGCTCTGTGTCGTACTGCATGAATATTGATACAATTAAATATCACTGCAGTTACTTATAGAATAATCATGACGTTACAGACATCAGTTATTGAAATAAAATCAGTCGGGTGACACGTGTAGATGCTTTTATTTTCTACTCTTAAAGGGACATTCACTCATACTGTTTCAAAAAATTAAGAGGGATTGAGTGGTTGGAACTTGTTTGCCATTGATGGACTGGAGAGATTGACAAGACAGAGACATCACGTCGACTCAAATGACATGTCAGCTGATGAACCATTAAATGCAGAAAGTCCGTGTTTTATTTGTATACTATCATTAAAAGAGTTAATAACTTACCATCTCTAGTTGTTTTAAAATATTATACTTCAAGTCTTAAACTGGCACTTCCCTTTACACTTATATGTGTAGTGTTGCAGTTCGTTGCCAGACCAATAGATGGCGGACGCTTGCACAAGCAACCTCTACTAGGAGACGAGAAAGAAGCGTACACACGGAAGTGTTCAGGACCTTGCATGTTATGAGAGTTTTGCGGCGCGACTCTTATGGTTTCACTGTATTGGGGGTGTTGTTAGTTGAACAGCGATGCCAGTACAGTATGCGACAGTAGCGGTGTTCGGTCCTCGGTGGACGGCAGAGATCCAGGGCGGGTCCATGGACGCCAGGACTTGAAGTGTTGCTGTTTTGACAGCTGGCTTCAACCTCCAGGAGCTGCTGCGTTTGTCTGTCCGGCTGATCTGGTGGGAAGGTGCTCGGGCAGACAAGACCCGAGAGCTTTAAGCCACATGAGAGATTGACTCGATGTAAAGACGCCTTTCTAAGTCCGTGAAGTTGCGGTTAAAGGGAACAACTCCCCATCGGGGACTTCTCCCTCGCCAGCCGTTAGTCTTTTTGGAGTCGAGCACCTGTTTTTGCCCCTGTCCCGGTCCTCGCCGAAGCTCCGCTCTGCTGCTTCAGCGATAACTCTGTTAATAATCTAAGCTCAAGCCTCTCTGTGAACAGTTTGTTGTTGAACTGTGCCCATGGCTTCACCCCGGCTGAAGTACCTGTCTCTGGGGGTGCTGGTGTTCCAGACCACCACCTTGGTGCTCACCATGCGGTACTCCCGCACCCTGCAGGCCGAGGGCCCTCGATACCTGGCCTCCTCGGCTGTGGTTGCGGCCGAGCTCATCAAGATCCTCACCTGTGTGATGCTGGTCTTCAAGGAGAACAGTGAGTCCACCGACATGTCACCGCAAATACTGGCGGTTTAATCGCATCTGATCAGGATTTAGTGCTGATGGACAGACCGAGGAAGAACTGTTCCTATTTACTTCTCACAGAGTAAAAAAGAAGTGTAGTTTGGAATGATGTCATTTAAAATGAGGTTGCAAGATTTGAGACATTATCTAATTGCAATTATTTTTTGACTGATTCGGCAATATGATTGGGGATTTTCGAGGGAATGTTCAGTTTTACATCATTATTCTTCTTGCCATGGGAAAACCCATCTTCGTGATCGTGGCGGGACCTTTGTAGGGCCTGTGTTGCGTACCTCTATCTGAGAGATGTCAAAGAAGAAATGTGGATTGTCAGGTTGTACTCCTCAGTGCATCTGGAACACAGTCCCATGCAGCAAGACCAGCTTCAGGTTTCATTCAATTAAGTTATCCAACCCAGTGAACCAGAACCCTGCTATGATCACATCTGATGTGCTGATTGAGCTCCCATGCATCGAGCTGTCTAACTTGTCTGATTTCATTCCACAGGTTACAGTGTGAGAGCTCTCAATAGCATCCTTCGTCAGGAAATAGCTCACAAACCCATAGAAACGCTAAAGCTAGCCATCCCGTCTGGGATCTACACGCTGCAGAATAACCTGTTGTACATCGCCCTGTCCAACCTGGATGCAGCAACCTACCAGGTGAACGCCGGTCAGGTTTTTCTGTGTGACGCAACAGTTTACGCACAATCTTGTGTTTGTGAACTCTCCTTCTCCACCTCCACCATCAGGTCACGTACCAGCTGAAGATCTTGACCACGGCTCTCTTCTCAGTTTCCATGCTGGGCCGTCGGCTGGGGGTTTACCAGTGGCTCTCATTACTGATCCTCATGGCCGGAGTGGCTCTTGTTCAGGTGCAGTGAACTCTTCTATCTCAGCTGCTTTTAAAAATGGAATTCATCCTGTCATTCATTATCTCGAAATAATGAGAATGAGTGACAGGATGAATAAGGGAGTGTTACTGTCAGGAGATTGGAGCAGTTTGCCTCCGAGGCTTGCTGTGAAAGGTTCTGTTTGAACCTGAGCCAGGACCCAGCAGTCCTTCAGGGCAAACTTCTCCTTTTTGAACTAATGTCATCTCTGACTCGCGGAGAAGTCTCCCACAAGTCCACTGTCATATCATTCAACAACAACATCCAGTGGATAAAACTTTATCAGTAGTTGTATGATCATAGTTATGTAATCAAACAGAACTGATATTTGGTTATAGATTGTACTTATAGGTAGGATGTGGCATTGTATTGAATGCCAGTATATGGTGTCGCTGGTCAGGATGTACCTTTTTTCCTTTAGAGCGATAGTTTACCCAAAAATGAAAATTCAGTCATTAGTCTTTCACTCTCAGGACGATGGAGTTCGGGTGGCAGTTTGCTGCTTTGTTCTGACACCCGATCTTCATTCATTTCAGTCGTTTGTTAAATTACCGCAACACATTTTTCTGTAAGACTCCAGCAGTTTTCAGTGGACTAAAACAAAACATCACCCGACCGTCCTTCAGTGTGAGGGAGAGTCGTTCGTGACATGATAGGCAATGACGTTTTTTGGGGGAAAGATCCCTTTTTAATGAGTAGTCACAACTCAAGTTTCTGACTTTTTTTAACTACTCGAGACAGAAAAAAACAATACACTGTGGTGCTACTACCAACCACAACATCACAATGGTCGGTCAAAATGACCGGAGGTGACAGCTGACGTGGAAAATACTACAAAGACATTTCCGCGTCCAAATGATATTCTTCCGTTTGAAGAAAACGCCTGTGTTCGACACAGGTTCCTGCAGAACTCCAACCCTCAATATTTCATGTTAAAGACACAAGAATGATGATTATGCCTAATATTCTGAATTATGTATGCACGATATTGTGTTTTTGGCTGATATCCAATATGCTGATATTTTTACGACCGATTCATGACGGACGATTGACCATCCTGTCAGCTGACAGCTTAACTAGTTCAGTGTTTCAATGTTAAACCTTTTTTTGTTTATTTCCAAAACGTTAAAAAAAAAAAAGCCTATGAATTCTACCTTTACCACACTGTTCCCTCATCATAAACGACGGATGATGAGCAAAGTTGAAGTTAAAACCTGACTGATATGTGCCGGTACCGATGGGCTGTTTCAACCAGTTTCATCCACTGGAGTGAAAGAAGAGCAGGCGTTCTTCTCTTTGGCTCCTGTCTGCTGAAGTGGTGTTTCTCTTCAAATTGTACAACAGATGTTGCTCTTATTTATATTTATTCAGTAACTCCTGTTGTGGAAGATCCTGTTAAAACAGCATCATCAAAAAAGCTCAGTCAAGAATTTGTAGAAGATTGTTGGATCTTTGTGTTGGTCAAGCACAGAAAGGACTCCCGCTGTCGGGGAGCAGTAAGCGACAGATAAATCAAACACAATCATGAAACTACAATGTTAAATATTGACAAACAGGGGTGAGCAGGGACCGGTTGAAATCACCTCCTCCTTCTTAGCTAAACAAAGGACGGTCAGTCAGAGTTGCTGTGATGGTGTGACTGCCAGACAGAAGCACAAGAGAAGAAAACAGCGAGAAGCTCCGCCCTCATCAATGTCTACAATTGGACGTGTCATGACTCAACCCTTTTCTAATATTTCTGATCTTTCATGTTTTTGTTCTGGCCAAAAGAAAAACTGCTCTAGTTATATTTATTGCTCCACGCAACCAGAGATCCCCTTGTTTCAGCCGGTTTCCTGCTTGCTGCAGCAGATATAACAAGAACACACACTGCAGATTTTTTGCCGTCGTAGTTTGGAAGTTTTGAAGAAAACATTAGTGTGAACTTCAGCATCACTGGTGTGGAGAGAGGTGTGTGTGTGTGTGTGTGTGTGTGTGTGTGTGTGTGTGTGTGTGTGTGTGTGTGTGTGTGTGTGTGTGTGTGTGTGTTTATATGTGTGTGTATTCTTATTTATATTTATATGCGTGTATATGTATGTATGTGTATGTATGTATGTATATATAATGTGTATATATACACACACATATACTGTATATAATGTGTGTGGGTATATGTGTGTATATACATATGTGTGTATATATATATTGTGTGTATATGCATATACAGTATGTGTGTATATATTATGTGTGTATATGCATATACAGTATGTGTGTATATATTATGTATGTGTATATATTATGTATGTGTGTATATACATATATATGTGTGTATATATTTTGTATGTGTGTGTATATATATATATGTGTGTGTGTGTGTGTGTGTATATACATATATGTGTGTATATATTATGTATGTGTGTATATACATATATATGTGTGTGTGTGTATATATATATAGGCTCATGCTCCGGGTCCAAGCTCTAACGTTTGTCTTGTCCTGCAGTGGCCCTCTGACTCTGTTGAAGCCACGGACAAGAAGGCCCTGTCCGCAGGCTCCCAGGTTGTTGGTGTCACTGCTGTTCTGGTGGCGTGCTGCTCCAGCGGCTTCGCTGGCGTCTACTTTGAGAAGATCCTGAAGGAGAGCAAACAGAGTGTCTGGGTCCGCAACATCCAGCTCGGTGTGTGTTCCCCGCCACTCCCACTTGATAGATATAATTCAACACTCTTAACAGTCATAAAGCAGTGCAAAGTAAACAGGAGAACTCTATAATATTTAGGTGAGACTCATCAGCTCTTGTTTGTGACTCTATCGCCACGTCTCTGAGGCGACCTCTTGCTTGTGTACACATTCTTTTATTTCTGCTCTGAGAAGCAGATCTTTCTCAGTTAAGATGAATGTTCCTGTCCAGTTTTATTAATGTCCTGAAATGTGTGAAGCTTGTGTTGAGTCCCGCTGTGGGTTTGGAGCCTTTGCACCTGCACTGAATGTCACCAACGTGAGCCTCAATGTTGCTGGCGAACAGATAGAGGAGAGTATCAAATGCACTCATTTGTAGTCAAAGTGTTGTTGTTGTTTTAATACACCTAAGAATTTCAATATTCCAAATGATAATTAAAAGCTTACCAATGGATTAAATTAATTATTAATTGCAGCCATTTTTTTTGTATACAGTATGACACTTAGGAAACTGTGTGTGTGTGTGTGTGTGTGTGTGTGTGTGTGTGTGTGTGTGTGTGTGTGTGTGTGTGTGTGTGTGTGTGTGTTTGTTCAGGGATGTTTGGCCTGATGTTTGGATTTCTCGGGATGCTGACCTACGATGGGAAGAGGGTGTTGGATTCAGGAATGTTCCAAGGGTACAACACCGTCACCTTCGTTGTTGTAGCACTACAGGTGCGTCTCACGTTCACTCCTCAGATGTATATTTTCCAACCTCTGGTGTGACACTTCATCTCATGAATTGAACTCCCTGTCAGCCCCTTGTCCATCTGCTTAAGTGTGTTTGTTGTTTTTCCAGGCGCTGGGTGGTCTGGTCATAGCAGCAGTCATCAAGTATGCAGACAATATCCTGAAGGGTTTTGCTACATCGCTCTCCATCATCTTGTCCACTCTGATATCATACTTCTGGCTACAGGACTTTGACCCCTCAGGGTACAGGAAACACTTTAATCTCACTATGTTTCTTTACTAAAATCACAATTCCTCAAGCTAACTAGTCCTGTCTCGCCCACAGCGTGTTCTTCTTCGGAGCAGCTTTAGTCATAGGGGCCACTTTCCTCTACGGCTACGAGGGCAAGCCGGCCCCCAATCCCAGCAGGGCGTAGGACACATGCGGCTGAAACTACAGCAGCAGGAGGAGGTCCTGAAGCGTCAAGACTTAGAGGAGAAAGGGGGACAAATGACTGGAGGAAAAGAAGGGGGGGAGGTCTTAAGCATATGTTGTGATCACAAGCAGGAGGAGAAAGAATGGAGGGAAGCAGGTTGAAAGATGAGAAGCTTATAGACAGCCAAGTTGTGATGGGTCTCACACGCCAAAAGTGCCTCAGCTGGAAATGTGTAAGCAATGTTGTGAAACAGCGTTGTATGTTTTCATTTAGACGTGTAATTCTAGAGATAGTCCCGGAGCTGGAGGGACCTTCTCAACAGGGCTGATTTTGTTCACGGTTACTGCCACATCAATCATTCCTAGAGAGCAAAGGGTTCAATCGTATTCACGTGTAGACTTCGCCACCTCACAGTTGCAGTATTTCAAGTTCTCCTGCGATGAAAGCAGCCCTTTTTAACCCTGAACAGATGCACAACACGGCAGCAAGCTGGAACATTGGTGTGTTTCAAGCTGCAGATGGTCAAGGACGGATGGGAGGCAGCAAGAGGAGCCTGAGAGCCTGAGCTCAGGGCAACACACACCGACTACACAAAGTAGTTGCAATAACCTTAATTAGTATTGTTTTTCTGAGATTTTTGGAAGCTGTTGCTCGGCAACATAAAATCAGCGGGGACATCTTTGATGAGCGTGCACGTGTCTCAGTGACGGAAGTGTATTAAATGTTTTACAGTAATCTGGGGGTGTGAATAAAATTGTGACGGGTGATAATTTGAAGTTACTGATTTCTGAAGGTGTGTCTGATGTACAACTCGAAGTTATGATATTGTGGGTGTGATAGTGTCACCTTTTAATTTGCCATCTACCAACGGTTTAATTTATTCCTACATCAGGTAACAAAGCCACTGGTGCGCAGCTCTCTTCGATCCTGTGTAGCCGACTGTGGCCAAGTCATTAACGTTACTGAATGTCATCAGACGTCTGTGGGGTTTGATTTTGAAAGTAACCCTGGATTGTATGAGTTAACTGGTGTTTGTTCTTCTGAAACTACTCTTTTGTTGTTGTTGGTATAAAGCGGGTATAATTGATAACTTTATTATTTCATTGACCAATATGTGATTCTTGTATAAAAGAGACGATGTTTTCCTTTAAAGATGCTATTGTGTGTCTTCTCTACACTGCAGCTCACACTTCAGTTTCCCACTCTGAACTCACGCTTGTGACGAGCAGGTAGCAGCAGTCTTTCTGCTCCGCGTGAAAATGAACGGGTGAAATTACAAAAACAAAAAAAAAAAAACAATCAGAAAACTGTTTTGTCAAACTAGACCAGAGTTGTAGGTTATTTCGGGTTCATTTCCTCCATGTTGCTCCATGAATGAAGAAACTCCCAGTTACCCTGAAAACTGACTGAACAGAGTGAATGAAGGCAGTGTTCTGCCTGCTTAAAAAGAAAGAATATTAAGCTTTAAACAGAGGCGATACACTGAAAATGTTTCAATCAAAATATATAGAATTTCAAAAGCATTCAAATGTGACATATTTGGACACAAACATCTGGCTCTTAAACTGTAGCATCGTAACTTATTTGTGGTTTATTCTAACTCCCCCCGGCAGATCTGCAAAAACACCCTGACTAAATGAATACTCAGCGTGTCGCCGTAGAACGGCAAACTACACGAGATGAATAAATCCACACTTTGATATATTTTTGACATTTGTTTTAATGAATTAAAAACACTGCATGCAAACGCCAGACAGTCTGAGAGAAAAGACTGAAACATAGCAGAGGTTCATGTCCTGCGTGTAGAAACGCCACCAGCCAGCCGCTGTAAACCTGCATCGGAATACAATTATTCAGCAGAATCCTTGCGAGCGGCCGTGCGCCGCTCTGAGTCCCCAGGCACATCTGTTAAAAGACACTTGAGGCCCTCACGGTCAAGTAGAAATGTGTTTTTCCAACATGTCACCTTAACTGATAAACAAAAAAACAAAACACACAAGTGCCAATTATATGAATCAAACCGCTGGCCAGTCAAGATCACCTCCTCATCTGTGTTGTTTAAAGTGCTGCTCCAGATGTTTCCTTTGATTGTCTGTGAATGGAAAGCCAGAGGAATCATAATCATCTCCCTCTACGCGCCATCTTAAATGCAACCAGTCATGTGTATTTTGTTGGCAGTTAACAAAACCCCGACAAAGAAGTCGGACTTAATCAACCGCGCAAATCAACTGGCTCGCCAATATTCTGGCGCATTATACCCAAGGTCTACCAAACGTTATACCAAAAAGTTGCACCAAAGTTTTGGATCAGATGACTCTGTAAGTAATTATGTCTTGTTAAGTTATATATTAACTCAGAGGAGAGAAAATCTAATCTTTGTCCTTCTCTGCCAACGCCTATAAGTTGCCTATTGATTATGCAGCTATACTGTAGTTCTGTTGGGCAATAATCCACTTGTTATAGTTGAGGTTTAGAACACTAATGACTGTTTTAGATTGGCAAGTTCCAGAAAAAACATCTGGAGGTCCTCTAGTCTTTCAGAAACGCTGCTACATTTCTATTTATTAGAATTATTTATTATTATTACGACCTGGAAGAGGAGCAATGCTGTGAAAAAGATTAAAAACCTTTTTACTGTCACGGCCTCCAGTCGGACACATGTGTCGCTTAACGGAGAGGTGACCACCAGCCACCAGCGGTCCAGAAGAAGAGCTGACCCCAGTCACAGCTTTTATTTGTCATCTTCATCTCAAGCTCCGCCTCCTGACCTATGTAACCTGACCCCCAGCCTCCACGATCCTGTCGCATCAGTCAGGTGCAACTTTACCTCATTAGGCACGACCTAGGATTACCAGTGAAAATCTGTCTTTCTTGACTCGTTATGTCAACGTGGTCGACATCCTTGTACACAGACATGTTGAGATTTGTGAGCAGTTGTTGTTGGCACATGTTAATCAATGTCACGTCTCTGACTGTTGTGAAACAAAAGTCACCACAAGGGGGCGATGAAGCCGTTCTGCTGGTCCTCTCCTGAATTTATCAAGCTTTAAAAGAAATACTGAAAGATAAAGATCTGGAATTAGGTACACATCTTTTAGGTTTTAATAAATTAACATGGTTAAGCTACAAAATGCCACAAGATATTCCTTCATTTATCCTTTATAACATTGTCGATCCCAACATGCATACAATTACATTACAGCTGCCATGACATCTGGACAGAAGTATTTTTCATACTGGTTCAGGACCACATTGGTTTTTCCCATCTTACAGGCATGAATATGATGTGATCCTTCTACTTTGACAGTATTAGAGTATAATTTGAGGTATTAAAATTTCTTTGCCACTCTCACAGCATTAAATGTGAATTTATCTTTGCTGCAATGATCACTTGTGGCATTTAGGATGGCAACAGAGGTAAAATATGACCCTTCCGTCTTTCCGTAAGTGTGGGCCCTCATGGCTACAGTAGGTGAAATGTGTACCCACGTCTGTGTGATGAGTGTATTGCAAGGTCTCAAGACCCTCTAGCATCCTTCTAGATGAGGTGAGTGTGTGAGAAGGCGCGTTCGGTTCGTACCACAGCACTGAGCAGCGTGGCTAAGGTTAACATGGTTACATCCTCTGTCTCTTCATCTCTGCCTGATCTGGAGTCTGTACCAACAGTATATAGACGAGTCTGAAAACAATCAGCAACACTGTCACTCAGAAAGAATGAAAATGCCATCGAAATCTTCATTGTTGTTCATCTACGCTCAAGTGTTTCAGTCAGAGATCTGCATGAACATGTTTAATATAAAAGATCATAATGGCACAAGAGACTGAAGAGTTCAATCTTCAAAGGCTCGGTTCACCTAAATAACACTAAGTAACACTTTGTCACCTACACCAATATCTAGTCATGGAGATTGGTTTTGGTTTTATGTAAAATAAAACAAAACACCCGTATGAGGGATTTCTTTCTGCGTCCATTAAAATAAAGAGATTTTCCATTTATGCATGAGAGAAAAAAAAAATTCCAAAAAGTAATTAAAAGGGAAAAAATTGTACTGATGGAATAACTGCTTGATTATTAAGCGTTTTCATTGGATATGAGTTATTTACTGCAGTGACTCCCCAAGTGCAGGCTGCAGTCCCCTGGTGAGCTGTGGAGGTACTGCAGGTGGGTGGTGAGAGGTCGCTTACAATCACTAAACTGAACATTTTTCAATTTCAAGTTTAAAAGTACCATAAAATAAATCTTGGGAAAAATAAAATACAGATGAATTTTATCACCTAGTGTTCGACAGCAAAGAAATAAGATTAAAGAATCTCGATTTGAACTTCATTTCTTACACGGATTATTAATTGCCACTGCATCATAGGAGGCTCGCATGACGGTTTGGGTGTGACCAACATTATTAAATTCAGGGAAGGCTGATCTACAGTTACAATGACACTGTAATCTTGAAAGTTTGGAACGCTTGCACTGAAACTTTTCCAGACATTCATGGACCCCCATGACGCTTCATGCAGCATGATGTAGACATGCTTTATCTTTCAATAAAGGT
The DNA here is from genome assembly GCF_037954235.1 of Aulostomus chinensis. Classification (NCBI taxonomy): domain Eukaryota; kingdom Metazoa; phylum Chordata; class Actinopteri; order Syngnathiformes; family Aulostomidae; genus Aulostomus; species Aulostomus chinensis. The sequence goes on along the minus strand of NC_141333.1, from coordinate 18,040,282 downwards.
CTACTCCTCCATCAGTCTGGTTTGTCAGCACCACCAACAGGTCCAATCTTAAATTTATAGAAAGTTGACTCATCTGCTTGGGACCGGGGGACAAAATCTCACTTAGTTGGACAAATCAAATCTACACGGCTTGATCCATCTGAACCCTGGCCAACATGCAGCTCTTCTTCCATACAATCTCTGTTCTTAAACATCACATTCAGACTGGGTAAAGACGCCTATTTTATCCTCTCACATCCGCTGCGACTTGTTTTATTCATCATTAGTAACTTTGCTTTTTTTTTACCTCACAAGTTTGATTAGACGAGACATGAAAAAAACTCCTGTTCTACCCTGGAAGGTTGTCATCATCGCCGCAGGCATCTCTGGCTTTCAAAAGGCAGGTAGGGAGATGCTGTGCAGCTGGGGAGGCTGCTGCAGGGTGTGAGCGCTAAACCGAATCACTTTGATACGATGAGAGCAACAACAAGAAAAAAAAACAGCTCTGAGGGTATGTACGTGTCTTCTTAAAAAAAAAAAGAAGAAGAAACTAATATGTTTTTAATAGGAATCATCAAAATGAGGCCTCTGCGTTGTGAGTGTATGTTGTTGTTGGGACCCAAAATGTAAGTCTCTATAATGTAAGTCATTGAGTGAGGAATTTAGGGTCTCTGGGAAATCTAATGATGGATAAGCAACTGTTCTGTGTGTGTGAGGCAGTCTAGTGTAACAAAGCAGCAAGCCTGGACCCGACCCGGGGCTCTATCATAGAAAACACACACATATTCACTCATGCCCATACACACACACACACACACGCGCACGCACACACACACACACACACACACACACACACACACACACACACACACACACACATCTTTAACATAACATAATCCTGGAACATTTCTATGGATGTTTTCTGCCTGGAACACCATCGTCCTCCCAGCAGAGCGGCCCAGTGTTTAGTCAGGATCATTAAGGCTGAACAACTGTGGTTAGGCTTGTTCTGTCTGTCTGGGCCTGGGTAGCTACAGTGCAGGTTTGCACTAATTTGTCAAAATCAGGTCAAATTTCAGAATAAAAGCCAAAAAAAACCCAGTAGCTCAACAGCACCAGAAGAGACCAACATATTTCCTGGATCATCGAAGGCAGCGGTGGGGAATTAAGGCAGTTGTCCCCTCACGATGTGACACTCCAAAGACTTTTTTTGTAAAAACTCACTCGTCTGTGTTATTTCAGTAACTGGTGTGAAGTCTACTTGGGTGGTATGACAACAAGCGGAGGACCTCTCCTCGGCCTCCACATCAGAACCTGGGCGTCGTTTGCGTTGGGTCTCCCCATGGCATTAGGAGGGATGGGCTCCATACGGGTCAGCACTCTTGGCTGGTCCTGGTGCACCCTGCCCACCAGCCTTGCCCTGGAGCCCAGAGGCAGCGAGGGATCCACAGCGATGTCAACCCTCATCCTCCACTTGATGGTATGGAGCAAGATCTTCTCCCTGGACGAGGTGTTGAGGGCCACCAGCCACGTAGTGAAACTCTGATCCCGTTTGATATTAGTCAGCAAAGGTGTGTTGGATTCACTCACCGGGACAGCCCAGGTGACACTCGGGTAAAAATTGTCATTCATGCTAACAATAAAGCGGGATGGCTTGGAGGTGGGGCCTACGATGGTGACAGTCTCTGTTGTGTTCCCATACCAGGGGTAGCTGACACCATCTGAGTCGCTGATGGCCTTCACAAGGCCTTCTCGCAGCTGAGGCAGCTCCCAGCTGGACCTGAGGGGGGACACCAGAGTCAGACTAGAACCAGAGGAACGCTGAGAGAAAGACCCATGAAAAGGTCCCACCAGCAATAATCTCATCCAGAATTTCCTATGACGCCGTGTCCTGATGTCACCTTGAGATGGATTAATTGTTTTTTTTCATAGATTTTATGAGTTATGAGTCCTTCATATTAGTTTAAAACAAGGAACATTATCCTTGAAAATACAAGGCTGTGAAGCAAAAGAGCCTTCATTTACTGTTCAAGATGGTGTTTGTTTGTTTGTTTGTTTGTTTGTTTGTTTGTTTGTTTGTTTGTTTGTTTGTTTGTTTGTTTGTTTGTTTGTTTGTTTGGATGACACAAAAACACCGACTCCCCCAGACTTTCTGGAGAGGTGTAGAATGAGCAGTGGAAGAATCCAGGCATGTTAGTCGCAACACGACAAAGTGGCAACAGGAAATGACACGTGTTTATTCGCTTTGATCTTCTTGGTGAGTCAGACACATCCATCTCAAGTTTGGCCAGAAACGTCTTAAGAATGTGGTGATAAGTTTCTGTGTGTGAGCTAGAAAATGTCTTAAATGTGCTTAAAGGGCAATGCTTTTGTGGGGATTTTGCGGCGTTGAAGGCTTCCTGGTTGATTGTCTCACCTTCGTGGTGCAGCGTGAGTGCCGAATCACAATCAGCTGCATTACTGGGGTTTGGCCCACGGGAGAGTGCCCGCTTCTCTCTGTTGTTGATTTTGAAGAAGGCAAAACTGCCAAAACACCATCTGCATTAAAGTAAACTGCATATGCAGCATGAGTGTGCAACCCTTTTTTTGTTGTTTTTTTTTTGCCATAGAGCAAAAAAGTGTTGTACTTGTACTTTAAGCTGCTCGGTGCTGGTACTGGCTCAAGTTTGGTTTAACTGTCGGCAGAATAATGTAAAAACTATGTGATGGATTTTACCAAACTTGCTGGAGAGGTGTAGCATCAACCAAAGAACAACCTGTTCAGTTTTGACTCAAATAAATTTAACATAATTAAAAATGTAATTTGGATTTGATTCAAGTTTTTATAACAAGCACTCATCTATCCAGCTTCTAAAATGGAGGGTTTTTGTTGTATATTTTCAAAAATGTAATATTTTCCGTACTTGGAAAGATCTCAGACAGGGTGCCTCAGGATGAGACATTTTATAAATTTAAGGATGAATCATTTCATATTATTGTGATTCTGAGTCACTGGCAGTTTGTGGATCAGCTTTTCAGTACTGAAAGTTGATTTTGAAGTTAAACTAAACAATAAACACTCTAGCAATGCAGTAGATTGATGTCCAGACAGGCTTGTGTGGAGAGCAGCAGCCTGTGAAACTGTTGTTTCATTGTGTCAGTGGATTATCTTTATCATCATCTCTTTGTTATACCCACCAGATTTGCCCCCCCAACACACACACACACACACACACACACACACACACACACACACACACACACACACACACACTCGCACACAGGCTCATGACCAGTCTGATGAGGCTCCATCCTCTTACCCCCTACACCCACCCACCTGGCAGACCCTGCAGGATTAAACACCCTGGTGGGGCTGTGGGGGAGGACATGTCTCTGTGGGCACATTGTGAGTGTGAGAGCAGCAACTCTGTCGCTCTTCTAATTGCAGCTTTTCTATTTAGGTGCCAAAGTCACAGGAACAGAATCTGTCGGTGGGCGTTTGAATGAAGGAGGCTGTCGAGCTCAGTTAACCTGCTGCGTGCACAAATGCTCCTCATGCGCCACATTCATAGTGTACGTGCACACGCGCCCGCAAAACAAACAAACAAACTAACTAACTAACAAAAAAAACACCATGTGAATACGTCACAGGACTGTCACGGGGACGCAGGTAACAGAGGTGTGAACTCACATGCCGGTGTCTCCATAGGTGTTGTAGAACTCCATCTGGGTGCACGCCTGGATCCAGCCCACCACCCAGGTCTCATTGCGCGGAATCGGAGGCATCACAATCCGCGCCGAGGCTTTGAAATAGGGCGTCTTGTATCGAAGCACTATGGGCGAGTTCTCCTCGATGACCGTGGGGCAGTGGTCTATGGTGGCGGACAGGTCGTACACCACGATGTTCTCCCGTTTGATGCGAGATTTGTTACAGGCGATGCTCTGGATGCAGCCCATTGTGATGCAGGTGATGAGGATCCGAAGCAGCCAGGAGAGCTGCACAGGCCGGGGGAACTGTACTGTTGACGGGGACTCGACCGGGAGGAACACCGTGAGGCCGGGCATCAGATTGAATTGGAGGGAGAAGGTGGATCCAGATTTGAATAAAAATTAGACTTCAATAACAGGAGGCGGGCAGGTGAGACCAGCACACGAGTTCAGGGGCGCTGACCCGGTTGTCTGACCTCTCTGGAGGCCAGGACTGAGAGAGAGAGAGAGAGAGAGAGAGAGAGAGAGAGAGAGAGAGAGAGAGAGAGAGAGAGAGAGAGAGAGACCCTGCAGGGAGTAATCGGTCCTCTCAGGGGTGCTCCGTCCTCAGAGATCCTACCGGCTCCTGCTGGAACCCACGTGTCTTCCCGGAGCCTTTGATCCTCTTCTTTCTTCCGCGAGCTTTCATGTCACAAGAAGCGTCGAGGGACCGGCGGACACCGGGGCACCGGTGGCATGGGGACCCGGCGCTCGGGCGGCGGTGCTTGTTGATGCGGCACAGCACATGAGACAACCGGAGAGGAGGTTCTACGATCCGTCATGCCGGTTGGGAAGGAACCCCGGCGTACCAAACATAACCGAGCATCTGATCTATGCCGGCGATAACAGCTTGCTGTCGACGACAAGGGCGGTTTTGCTGACGATCAAAACGAGAGAGAAGAAGAGCCGCGGAAACACTGATGGTCAACATGCAGCTGACGGCCACTCTAACGGCGTTAGGGCGGAAAAATCGGATCTACCGTGCGGTGCGGGGCAGCGTCCGCCGCGCGGCGTCCTGCGGGGCGGTGTGTCGCTGTTCAGGCTGCGTGGTGCTGAAGATACTGAATGGACCAATGAACGCGGGGGGACGCCGGAGGCGTGGGAGTGCCCGCGTCTGCACACGCACAACCTCCTTCCGTACCTCCATACAAAAAACCCCCAAAAAACAACAACGCTATCTGATGCATGCACACAGAAGGTATGTAACAAAATATAACAGTTTCAAATGAGATCAGACGCAGCAGAGTGTGTGACACATTTCGGGAAATATTTTTGGGTCTTTTCCCCTCAAACGCTGTTACTCTGTTGTATTCTTGATCTGCTTAAATTCAAGGCTGATACATTCAGCAGCGAGAGTATTTATAACCACACAGAGTGCATTTAGAATTGTATTGGGCCGAGTGACTGGTAACCGGTAGTAACCTGCCAGCAGCCAAATGACACTGACAAAATAAATGTAGCAAAAAATTCAGAGCACACACGCACACACACGCACACACGCACACACACACAACACACACACACAGAATTAGAATTTCCTTTTTGCAATAATGGACACATTACATTACATCTCTAACACATTACTTTACTTCTACCTGACTTTTGAACTTCTTGGTATTTCAAAGGCTCTGTCAAGACTGTCATTGCCTCTGACTCAACATCCTCTCTCTCTCTCTCTCTCTCTCTCTCTCTCTCTCTCTCTTCCTCTCTCTTCCTCTCTCTTTCTCTGTCTTTCTCTTGCTCCATCTCTTTTTTTCTGCTGGCTTTCAGAATCTTCCAAAAGGGTGGAAGTTTAACCACTGTAAATGCAGCACAAAGCGAGCTGAAGAACATTCCTCTCCATTTTCCAAGTTCTCCTGCTGTCCCCTTGTTTATTTCTAGAGCTTTTTTTTTTTTTAAATAGGGCAGAGGTTCTTAAGTTAACCTTCCTATTTCCTCATCCTGGCCTGAGACCAGCCATGATGGAGAACAAGAGAAAACCCTGTAGATAAATCTGCAATTGAGAGGTTAATGTGGGCCCTGCTTTATTTCTGTACCAGGCAACCTGAGTAAAAATCTTACTTTTAATATGAATAAGTGTGCTGCAATCCTCAATCAATTTATTTTCAAAATAGCATATATTACACGTGTGATTATAGTAATATATCATCTACTTTTCACTGTCATGCTGGGCAACATGCTGGTGTGTGTTGAAGGAAAGAAAGACATAACGCTTTATTATGCTACCAAGACAAACCTAATAAACCGACTGTAATAACCTTATATTTAGGAACGCATCCTGTCACTTTTGTCATTGTAGCGAACTCTATTTTTACCATAAAGCAAGAGTAGTTTTTTTGTTCAGATATGGAAAGCTTTATTTTGAAACCAACTCATAGGCGGAGTTGTTTCGTCATTTCCAGGCGGAAGAGAACGCAGGCTGCTGATTCACATGCAGGAACAAAAACCGTCTTGTTCTTGTTAAGTAAAAAAAATGGCTGTACTGTAAGCTCCGAACACCTAGCGGCATATATTACCAACAGACTAAGATGGTAAGAATATGACATTTTTTCTATATAAGTAATTTCAGAGCTGGTTCACACGAGCTAAGCTAAGCTAAAGATAACTTACCGTCTGACGAGGTTTGACGCTTCAACTTGTTAGCATCCCAACTTTTAAGATTATTGTTTAACAACTAGATTCATGTAGATTTTCCCCTTGAAAACCTACATCAAAGTAAGTTAGTCTTCGATTGTATTAGCAATTCGAATACATAAACTGCAAGTATGTGAAAATATGAAAGTAGTTACTAATTATGATGTCAGTCAGCTCAAAGTGATACTTTAATCAGTCTGTACAATAAAACAAACTTAAGGCATTGAACAATTTATCACGGAGCAATTTCGATTTTACTGAATGATACAAGACATTTATTGGTTCCACTCAGCGTGACAATTGAAAAAGTTATTAACTGTGATGATTCTGTCTTGTAGGTCCCCATAGATGTGAAAGACCTGATCCAGAGGTTTTATCACCTGCAGTCAGAGCGGCTAGAGACCTATCGCCTTTTTGAAGAGTGTGTTTGGGCCTTGTAGTTTTGTTACATACACCTCTGCACATATACTGTCTCATAAAGAAGTACTCTGAGGATCTTTGTTCTTGGAGACCTGAGTGTTTTACATTTCTGCTCATGTTTTTACGGGTGCTCTTCTGGCCGCTCACTGTCTTCCAGGGGACATGAGGCCTACTTAAGGACGGGGCCCCAGTATGACTTTGACCACTACAGACAGCTAGTCCACGAGATAACACAGGCCTTCTGTGGCATCTCCAAGGAGGTGCTGGAGATCAAGGGAAAGCTGCACCACCAGTTTAACAGACCCGACCTCTCGGAGCACATCGAGAAACTGCAATCTAAAGAGCAGCAGAAGCTTGAACTGGTAAAAACATTTATTTATTTGATTTTTTTTTCCCTTTCTACCTGTACCAGAAATTAAGAGAAACTAGTCAACATGAGGGAGCAGCCTCACCACATCCACCGTGTGTGTTGTTGGAGGATAGCGTCATCATCCCTGTCTCATTCATTAAATTGTTCTCGGTGTGTATTGATGTCAAGGATGTGTATTATCAGATTCAGATTCTTTTATTTTCTATTACTTCAGATTTGACATACAAAAGAAACAAGTTAGTGTTTTCAGTGGATTGCAGGACATAAATAAATGAATAAATATAATTCCCTTAATAATTATTAAAAATGGACATCTAAATATGCACATCTAGAAACAAAAACTAGAACTAAAACTAAAACTACTAGTTTTCTACTAAAACTAGAAACAAACCTAAACCACATCAACATAAATAAGCAGTAGCATACAAACTCTGTAAAATAAAAGTGCATTGAAACAACAGTTAAAGGTGCGGCTTGTAACTGGGCGCTACCTGCTCCATTGATATAGGGGGCAGTATTGCATCCAATTTTGATGCATGTCAATGGAGAACCTTCACAGTGGCATGATGGTGTCTCTCCCCGTCTAATCTCTAATTGAGCAAGTGTTTTAGCTGTCTGTCTACATGTCCACACAACTGCAAGTTACAGTCCTGTACGTTCATAACGGACAGCAGAGCAAGAATGTTCCATATTCAAGCAAGACCGCTCCTGTGACTCGGTCCAAATAAAACTGCTAACGTTGCACTACCTTCCTCACAAGTGGCGTTGGTGTAACTTTACGGTTCAGCGCTCCGTAAGAACTTACTGAGCACCGTTTTAGCAACAACACAGTTTGTAACTCTCAACATGAAAGTCCCACCATGCCATCTGGAAAGCTCGTCCCCAAACATCACACTTCAGGTTGTCATCGTTTACGCTGAAGGTACGTTTCGCCTTACAGCCGGCATTCGTCGTTACTTGCCATCCAACAGAAATGAAGTGAGTTCAGCAGCAGACCTCCTGTTTTTCTTCGCTAAGAACTGTTTGTAGCGTATTGGTGTGGCGAAGTTGGTGCTTGACCGAAAATAGATCACGTCTGTTTTCTCTGTTCACCAGTTTTTGCACTGATATGACGGGTAGAGGGCTAATTTCTTAAACACTTAACTCACTTTGTTGAAAAATGTTTTAACATTGTCATCTAACTAACTACTGTGGATTTGTAGTCGCAGCAACTCGCGCCGCCCGGCTTGATGTTTGCGTCCTCCCGCCGGCTGCAGCACACCAGAGGCTAAAGTGAGTCAGCATTGACATCTAGTGGCAAGGCTGCATCACTAGCGCGTGCTAGCAGAAACTGAGTGTTGAGTTGTCTGTGTCTCTGCAGTGCCAAATATGGGCATCTTTTTCATGTCACTGAAGCCTGTTACTTTTGGCCTCTTTTTTTTCTTTTTTTCTTTTTTAAATAAAAAAATTCTTCAGCCTTGTACAAATTGCACCTCTAAGATTCTAATAATCTAGTGAGACAAAAACAAAACTAAAGTAATTTAGACAAATTCTCCTCTACAACGAAGACCTAAGAGGTCTAATTAATGAGAAGCTTTTTACGTGAATAATGAAAAAAAAACTTGTCATGTCAAAGAAACGAGATCACACTAAAATAACTTAGCTAAACAAATATAGACAATAAAATGCATTCATGTAAAATACTTATCTTATACTGCTTGTTGTTCTTTATGTATCCATTTTCAATAAAACAACAGAGTCTTGATTCTTATGAGGGCGATCATTTTACCCTGTGAAATTATTCATTCATGTGTTTGTGAACTATTCGCAATTGTTTAATAGTTCAATCGTTTAAATTCATTATTTATCAGTACATTGAGGGGCATTTTACCTTTAATCAACACTGTTGCTGTAAGTGTGCTGGTTTTATTTTGATAATTTAGGCCTGTGATAAGATCATGGTGGTGACTGCCTGACTTAGAATTTTATTAGTCAAAATGTACAGAATCAGTGAGACAGTGTGTGAGTGTCATTAGGGCTGAGGTTAAAATTTCAAAATTAAGATGCAACTTTACACCCTTGTCAAAGTATCCTGTTAGCATGAAGAGGTTATTAAAAAGCTTTATTTAGTGATTGATTATAAATGAATTGCAACCTTTTAAAAAAAAAATATATATATATATATACAGCTCTACAGTTTCACAAGGATGCAGAATTATTCCTCAAAACAATTTCAGTATTGAAGGATGCCCGTGTCATTTTTGTGATAAAGCAAATATGTCTTGGAAACATGTGGCAGTGCGTGATGCAGCTGAGAAGTAAGACACTGTTTGCAGTTGCAGTGATTCACTGATGCAGCAAAGTCTCTGATGCCGTTTCAGAGCTCTAACCCTTCACGTTTGAGTCACGCTGCATTTGAAATGTTACAGCCGAGGCTTCGGTCAAATCTGACACTCTTCTCTGTTATTAACTGGGCTCTCTCTCTGTCAGGGGACTGTCACAGAGCTTCTATTATCTCTGAGTTCATCGTCGTCACCGTCTCTCCTCCATCCTCCACTAATGAATGGTTTGCATAAATCTTATCTGCTGTTCCTTCTTAACAGACCGCCAAGCTGCAGCTGGCCAGGCAGCGGGCCCAGGATCACCCGGAGGAGGAAGGCTGTCAAGAAAAGATTCAGGAGATCAAGCATGAGTAAGAGCAGCTATTACCACCCTGCAGTTTACAGCGTTAGTTCCCAACGGACCCATTCACTCGCTGTCCTGCTGCCGGCTGCACAACTCTGTCACTCTCATTTAACAGGCTCTTCTTTGTCGTTTCATTTGGTCAGAACAGAAACTCATGACAGTCTCTCTGTGCTCTGGCCGTTCAGGATCATCAAGAACAAAGAGTCTCTGAGCGAGATCATGCAGGACTTTAAGTACGACTCGGAGGAGTGTGATTGACAGGTGATTCCTCAGAGGCATGCAGTCGCCTGCTCGCATCAGCAGACGGCGGCGCTGACAGATCGACTCTGCTCTGCTGCAACTTCCATCTTGGACACTGTAGCTGCACCTATTGATCCTCCTCTGGCTCCACCCCACTCGCTGCTGCAGTCTTATTCCACCCCGGGGGGTTTCACATTCTGGATGTGTGCGTGTGTGTTTATCTGTAGTCATGTGTTTTTGTGAATGCCTGCCTCAGCAAAAAAGAAAAAAGCTTTTGTTGTACAGAAATTGATTAAATATGTAAATACTTAAAGGATTAAATCACTCTAAGAAGCTTTCTCGGCAATCTTTGTTTTCCATGACACTTCATATCACACAGTATTTTTTTACCGATACAAAGAATGAAATATATATTTATTTTCTGACAAAATGAAGGTAGTATGTACATCTAACAGAGGGGTTTATCTATGCAATCGCCTATCCAGCCGATGCTTATTAAAATTAAGGATTGCCTCAGTTAAACTGAGTAAATCACTCTTTTGCTATGGCACAAATTCACTGAGCCACATCAGTTTAAACACTTTCCATTATGGTATCAACCGCGATGTTCTGTGTCATATTTGGATCACTGGAATTTGGGTGCGGCGCTCCACTGAGGGTCCTAATAATTAGGTGCAACAATAACGAGCAAAGCCTATGTACTCGCTATGAGACTCGAAACAATTTAAAACTTGGAAAAAAACACTGTCAAAGGCCCCCAAAAAAAGTGTTTTTTTTTTAATCAACTTTAAGATTTTTGTTTTGATTTTTTTTTTTTTTTTTTTACAAACGACCTGCTTGTCGTCTTTGCACGTTAAAAAAAAAAAAATCCCCAATTGGCTGTAACTGTGGCAACAAAATTTAACATTAATTAGCCAGGGAGGTTTTCATTTTTGATACCTGCATTTACATTTTACCCTGACAAACCTTGAATTCAATATTGGTAATCGCGGTTGAAGCTTGAAAGTAGTCCTGCTTCTCTCATTTTATACGGCAAAAACTGGATACTTGCACCTTAGTTTTGCCTCGTGATGATTTCAGATGTCGATGATTTAATTCTGACTTGTGATTTTTCCAATTCAAAATAACTTGAATTTCCCTCAATTTTAGTCACATTACCCTGTTCAGACACCTAAATTAAGTTGTAATGATTGAGAGTTCCATTGTAGATATCCTGAAATGCAATGAATACCAAGCAAAATAAAGCTCTCACAAACTGAAGTTATGAATAGTCATGATAACCTCGGAGTAGATATCTGGTACCAAGTTAGATAATCTTGAAATGAACTGTCACAAATCTCTCTGTCTTGAATTTCTTTAGGGTGTAAGAGGAGGTGAGTACCATTACCTTTAAATCTGTTGCAACAAGCTAAAATGTCTAAAGTTAATTTAGGGAAGTTAAACTTTGATGTTGAATGTTTAAAAAAAAAAACTTGCCATGTGAATAATGGTTCCCTACAATGTGACGTCAGCATTTCTCATGATGCAACTGAGAAGTCTTACCGCGCAGCCTGAATATTCATGTTTGTACAGTTTTAACCCTTTTGTCTGGTAGAATAATCTGCCTTGTCTCCCTGCCGTTGTCATTCACCTAAAGTAAACCAGCGTCTCTCAGCCGGGGTCAGAACTCCCCCTCAGCCGGGACCCTGATGGCCAAGTTGATGAAACAAACACCACAGCGGTGCAGCTGTGTTCTGAATTATCATCTTGTAGAACCCGAAAAGACAAAACCAGATGCTTTGTACTGGGACAACTCAGTGAGAGAACCTAAAGAGTGACAGTCTGGCACTCGTCCTCTCTCTGCATCATCCCCCCAGCCCCCTTGCTGCTTCCCTCTCCAGATAATCAATGGGAGCCTGTCAGCCTCTGTGAACAAAGACATTATTCAGGTGACAGTCTGAAGCAAAACAAAAACAAAAAACAAAAAAAAACAACAACAAAAACAAAAAAGAACACAAAATGTGGACCGCTGCATAGCTTATTGTGTGAGGTAAAGTCAGAGTGAGTTCAAGGACTGAGCAGGAGCATCTGAACTCTTCACCATGGCACATAAACAGAAAATGCCGGGAACTGAGTCATTTTTGTGAGACGGATCTTTACGCCAAAACACAATAAAAGACAGAAGGAACACATCATAGTGGATTGTTAATGACATGTTTATCTGACTTTGTTGTGGTCATCGGCTGAAGATCACAAGTCCAGGTCGTTAAAGGAAATATAAGTGTATCAGTGCGTGGCTGTTTGTGCTCCCACTTGGGGGCCAGTAAACTTAAAACCGCTTCATTTACCTGAATTTGGGGATGGAAACTTCACAGAGGCGGAAGTTCAAGAGATCCTTCGCCTTTGTTTTTGTAAAAATGCTGACCGCATGCTAGAGAAAGGCCCTCCCGGTCTGTTTATGCTGTGTGTGACTCCCCGTGTCTCCATCATTCTGAAGGGATACGGACTGCTCAAACTGGCTGACGCACCTCATTCTTGTTACTAGCTCCTAAATTCTAAATACTGTTTAAATTAATAACCTTAATATACTGAAATCCACTGTGTCCAATCCCACCATAGTCACTCCTAACTGGGGGCTCATCTGGGATTCGCTAGAAAAGCTCACACCTACCTGGTTGGGAGTTTCTTGTGACTTCTGCAGCCACGCCCTCCACTGATCATACAGTTTGATTGACATTCTGTTGCAGCCCAGTGCATGCTTTCGGACCCAGCTGAAGAACTGCTTGAGCTCCCGTCGCAGTGTGGTATTCTGCTCATCGGGTTTAGGATGACATGAACCGTTCTGCAGCCACCCTGGGAGAAGACAGGAAACAGCATCAAGGGGATGGAATATTTAGTTTCACGTAATCTCAGATGGTGGTGCAGTGCTTAGCACTGTTGCCTCACAGCAAGAAAGTTCTGGGTTTGAGTCCTGGCTCAGGCATGGGGTCTTTATAGATATAGAGAAGAGAGCTTGGACCCTTTCATATACTTTGAAACTATAAAGGCGATGCATCATATTTGACTTTTCGTGCAGGAGACACTTCTATAAAAGTCTGCCAAAATCAATTCTTTCTGGCAAACACCAGAGCCTGATAGCAACTTCCTCCCTCAGGAGCGTAACCTATGTTCCTCATTATCTACTCCTCCTGCTCCCAAACCTGCTTCCACTCAAGCTGTCTATGTCCTGTGTGTAGCACAGAGGGACAAGCAGCTTTTCAGCTTTATCAATCTTTGAAGCCAAAAATCTATCAGAAGTCCTGAGGGCTCTTTGCAGGTACTGTACTTCAAATCCTCTGCTGAGAGATCTCTATCAAGATACACAAGCCTGTTGATGTTTGGTTTCTCCTGGGTCACATGCGGTTTGGATCTGCTTGTTCAGGATGTCTAATCAAGGAGAAGGACATTCCTTTTTCTGCCTTTAACTGGCGAAGTCGAAAAGTCGATTATGAAGAAGGAACAAATGGTCAAAGTTTGTGAAGATCACAGACGTCTCAGAAGCATTTAAAAGCCATTTAGGCGTCCAGACGTGAGCCTTTGAACGGAGAGTTGAAACATTTGGTGGTTTTAGCTTTCCAGAGGATGTTTTGAACACAGTCTTACATCCTGGTAAAATGACTTTTTTGTATTTGTCTTAAAGTCTTGAGCATCTTGCTTGGAAATGCAAGTCCCCTTTAGGAATGCTACTTTTAAACACCATAAATCTCCAAGCTGTGGAGAGAAGCTCTGATGACTCTGAGCCCACTGAGCAACACCTTAAATTCCCCCCTCCCTCGAAGCTTCTCCTTCGAGGGAACTCTTTAAGGGGTGTTGGGGTAGTTTCACCTCACTCTGACCGAGAGCCTAAAGTCAGCTGACGTCAAGCAGATTGTATTGTCCTCTGATAAAATACAGACCACTGCTGGGTGTGGAGGCAGCGGTCGGATGGCTCCATTCACTCCAGATACCGGTCTTCCTTGAGCCATAGATGCCTACTGGGTTGCACCGCACCTGAACAAAATAGACTTTCCCATGGCGAAGGCCTGCGAGACGACAAGACGTCTGGTTGCCAATATCATCAACCACCTGGGAAAACCAAAGGAGGGGATGTAGTAAGATAAAACGGTAAAAATCCTCTTTTACGCCAGCTGAACTTTGGCAACACCTTTTCCCGCTATTTTTTTTTTTAACCTTTGTACTTTCCTATAATACAGATTAAAACTTTGCTCTGTTTTCATTTCAAATAAAGTCTGCCTTGGATTTCAGTGTGTTTCAAGATTATTTTCCTAATCCCTTCGTTCAAAAGTGAATGCTGCATATAAGATGGAGAAAAAAAAAAAGACAGAATCCGCTGCCAGAAAACATCAGAAACTTTTAGATTTGTGTTTGGGAGGTACATGAGAACACAGAGCCAACAATCTGGAAACTTCCAGTGGTGTCCTTTTCCCCTACTAATCTGCAGTATGACAATGAAGGAAAGACAAGTTAAGAGTTTGTGGCACTTAATATAAATCTGCTGTGAAATATGTAATGCTTTACTCATGACAACAACAGGAAAGACTGTTTCTGCTGCACTTTTGGATCAAAGCCACCAATGACAAAACTGAGATTTGCACTCAAGTCAAAGACAAAAGAAGCATCTTTAATATTCGTCATCACCTAAGTCATGTAAAATATTCAAAGCTACGGAAGCAAGCGTGTTTGTCTGCACGCACGTGTGTGTGTGTGTGTGTGTGTGTGTGTGTGTGTGTGTGTGTGTGTATAAATCACCTTCCATTCAGTGCTCTCCTCCAGTCGGTAGCGTATCTGATATTTAGCCTGGAACAGGATGTCCTTGAGTTCTGGGGGACTGGCCCAGCGGACAGTCAGCTGGTCTTCCAGGTTGCCGACACGACTCACCTGCACGTTGGCAGGAGGGTCTGTGGTCACTGCAAAGACAAGGACGAGAGTTTACCACATGTAGAGGAAACATGAGGTTGAGAAAAAATGCACACAAGCATCCCATGGCTTCATTCTACTTCTACTTATATATTTATTCCTTGTTTTTAATGAGGTCAACCCTCATAGCAGTTTCTACATGAATAAAGTCAGTTGTTCTCTTTTTCAGGGATCATCTCGACCCTGGAAACAGGTCCGTTTTTACAATTTCTGAACGAAAATGCACATTTTCGTTCCAGTATTCATTTTCAGGCTCTCAGACTGACTGGCAGCTTTTTAGCGAGCATGCTGTAGCAGTCAGCATTAAAGTAAAAAGCTTCATTCTCTGCAATAAAACTTGCAAACAAATCAGGCACTATGATGCAGAGAAATGCAGAGGGAGAGATAAAGTGGAACAAAGAAAGGAAGAAAACTTGATTAAGTGTCTTGTAAAAGTTTTTTTTTCCCTCTGTCCATATTTCACTGCCTTTACTACTGCTGCGTGTCAGCTGACATACTTTATTTGTTTTATTTAAGTTCAGCTGGAGGGAGAGAGGGAAATCAAGCCAGAAATAAATATTTTTTGAGCTTATTGTTTCTTTTATAGTGCAGTGCAGTTAATCGTGGATATGGCGTCATTCCTCCTCCTCCTCCTCCTCCTCCAGCTCACTCTCAGACACCATCTTTTCTGCACAGTGTGCAAAGAGGTCATCGACAACACACACTGCTTTCAAATGTGGCGTTCACTGGAGGCCATGAGAGTACTGCTGAGGGAATCATATCTGTCTCGCTATGAAAACAAGAACTGGGATGAATCAGCTGTGTGCTTAACTTTAACAACCAAACAGTTTATCTCTGGGAGATGGAGCCTGATCCAATAATGCTCTGACAGCAGCAGGTTTGAGGGAGTGAAACATAAAAATATATTCTCTCTCCCTAGAGTCTGGTGTTAGACTTCTGCAGATAAACAAGGGGAGGGAGGAAGAGGAGAGGCAAACTTACCTACATCTAAGATGTCCAGGGTGATGATGTCAGAGGATGCAGAGCCCAGCTGATTGGCTGCCTCCACCCAGATCTCATATGGGGTGAAGAGGGCGAGGTTGCGGGAGATGGAGCAGGAGTAACGCTGCCTCCCTGTGCTGTAATGTTCACACTCATTCTCTCTGCCGTACCACCTTGAGAGAAACCAAAATAAACTCTGGATTTAGAACTATTTTTAACATTTTTACCAACACGCAGCCGCCTCCAAGTGGAGATGGCGGAGGTGAGAAGCTTTAGGCTGCAGGTACAGTATATCTGACGCTGGTCTATGTAGGGTGGGGGTGAGGGTGGGGGGCTTCATCTGTGAGCTGCTGCAGGTCAGGAAACTCACCTCAGTTTGTACTTGAGGGTGTATTTAGTGGGAATGTGGGTCTCACCCTGGCCACCCGGCTGCCACCTGCAGCTCAAGTCCTTGGTGTTGCGAGACCAGCATGTTAAGTTGACAGGCTTTTCTGGAGGCACTAGAGAGGAAAACCACACAAAGAAAAGATCGAACTAAAAAAAGCAAAAACAGACGTGAGAGTCGAATTTTGCGTTGCATTCTGCATTCTGCAGTGAAATTCAAATTAAGGTTATTTTCATGTCTGTTTTATTTGAGACATTTTAAGAGTCAAGACCCTGACTCAAAAACAGATGAGTGAAAATTCAAATCATTCACTTCATAAAGTTTAACATCAGTTACACACCAGACTCGCCTGTTTTTCAGTCCGATTTTTCGAGTGAAAAATAACTCAATAAACACCAGGGTTTTTATTTAGGAACTCACAATAAAATCGCACAGAGGGGAAATGTGAAACTTGCAAGTACAAATGTGATTTTATTTACTTTTTTTTTTTGCGGGCAATCAACTTTAACACCTTTTGGAGGATTAAATGTATTTTACAGTGAAAATATAGAGTATATTCCCTATATGCTCCACAAATTGGAAAAAGCCATGTTATAAAAGCCAGCACGACCGTAAGGAACCTAGGAGTTCTCTTTGATCAGGATCTGTCCTTTAACTCCCACATTAAGCAAATTTCTAGGGACTGCTTTGTTTCATTTACACAACATTGCTAAGATCAGGCACATCTTGTCTCAAAAAGATGCAGAAAAACTAGTCCATGCCTTTGTCACTTCCAGGCTGGATTACTGCTATTCCTATCAGGCTGCACCAGTAGGTCCCTAAAGACTCTCCCGCTGGTCCAGAACGCTGCTGCCTGCATGTTGACTAGAACTGGTAGAAGAGACCATGTCTCTCCTGTACTGGCTTCTCTGCATTGGCTCCCTTGCAAATTCAGAATAGAATTCAAAATTCTCCTTCTATCATACAAAGTCCTCAACAGTCAGGCACCTTCATACCTGACAGAGCTCATAGTCCCCTATTATCCAGCTAGAACCCTTCGCTCCCAGGATGCAGGGTTACTTGTGGTTCCTAGAGTTTCTAAAAGTAAGATGGGAGCCAGAGCCTTCAGCTATCAGGCTCCCCTCCTGTGGAACCGTCTCCCAGTTTCGGTCCAGGATGCAGACACCCTCTCTACCTTTAAGAGCAGACTTAAGACCTTCCTTTTTGATCAGGCTTATAGTTGGGCTGCTTAGGCTGGCCCTTAGATATGCTGCTATAGGCTTAGGCTGCTGGGGGATCTCCCATGGTGCACTGGGCTTCTCTCTCCTCCTCTCTGTCCTCCTGTATGTGTCATACATAAATCATACTCATATGTCTTACTAACTCATCTTCTTCTCTGGAGCCTTCACGCTCCCCACTTCCCAGATCCCAGGTGCTGCTGGAGGAGGCTACAGACCTGAAGAGGCTCAGGCAGCCACCCATAGCTCCACCTGCTCATGTCCCAGTCTGTCTGTCAGTCTCTTCCCTTTCTCTCTCTCTCTTTATCTCTGTCCCTCTATCCCCTTCTCTATATCTGTCTTCCTCCATTATCTGTCTTTGTCTCTGTGATGCACAAGAATTATTTCTGAGCGACAGTATAGTACTTCTATTGCACAGATTACTATGCAAATTTGAGCTATTTTAGTGACTTGAAGTACTGTTACTGTTTAAAGCTAATTAAACTCCACCTTATCATACTCATATAATGAGGTGTTTAAAACCCACTCATTCATTCATTCATTCATCATCATCTCCATACTTACTGCCCACATAGAGACAGGAACCAGCTAGGACATGTCCGTCTGCACCGTGACACACCAAGTTGTCTCCAGACTGCTGCCGGGAGCCGTTTAGGCGGTGAAGGGTGAGACTCAGGGTGTCAGGGCTGGTCACACTGTGAGTGCTGCTGGAGAGACGCATCCCATTGAGGGTCCAGTACAAGGTGCTGGCGTCGAGGCCCAGGTCACTGCTCAGGGTGCAAGTAGCTGTCAGGCTGGAGCCGATACGGAGGACGGCATCCTGCGGGGTGATCACCGCCGCCTCTGAAGGATGGATACAAACGTAGAAATGAAACATTTTAGCCACTTCACTGCATCACTGAAAACGTTCCCAGAGATCAATGTGAGCCTCTCCAGTCATACTTGAATGTGATTTATATAAATACGATGGACCAAATATTATGAACATCTCCGTAGTACATCATAAACCATCACTTCTCAATTTAGACACCACATCTCTCATAATCCCTTTTCTATTGGTTGAATCTACAGCTGGGTACCTGTCGCTGTTGGAGTTAGACACTGTTTCATTAGCTGGAGTTTAAGACACTTGCAGTCACATTCAGCAGGTTTCTCAAATTCATATGCATCATCCGGCTGTCTGTCCAAGCCTACGCTGTGGACAGGGTAACAAATAATTATGCGCAATACTGAATTATCACATTTTTTGGATACGGTTTACATACTGATACTGGTCAGATAGTTTTCATTCGATTAGAAAAAAACAACAAAATAAAGACAAGGCATACCTTAAAACTGCTTTAAAGATTATATTATGATAATAGCTTTAATAAAGGCTTTTCATCTATATTATTTGTTAGGATAAGTCAGTGCATCCTTATTGTTATTAAAACTATTTGGGTGAAACCTATGAACAAACTAGTCGTCTTTTGTGTCTCGCCTTTCCTTGTGCTAATGTGAACTTTGATTATTTTACATCTGAAGCCCGATTAATCTAAAACCACTCTGCAGGCTCCGTAGTTGAGATGGACTCTCTGAAATGACGGAAAAATGTGCTCAATCCCAAAAGTTCATTACTCACGTTTAGAGGAGATCAGCACACATGGAACCAGCAGGAGGATGAGAGGCATGCAGGATAACATGCTTCTCACATCTGTTATCTGTACGTCCTAGCCTAGGTTCTAAAGATGGGATGAAGACCACGGAAGGAACGTCAGGAGGAGTTCCTGTGCTGCTTCCCTCTCTTCAGACGTAATATTGGTTGACGTTCCAGAGAAAGTCAGAGGACCAAAAGTACTGTAGCTGCAGGCTGTTGATGTTTGCTTCCTGTGAGCTGCTGCAGGCAACTACAACCCGAATTCATGCTGATGCTCCTCCTGTCCCGCCCCCCCACACACACAACCACAAGTCCCCTCCCACAAATACACACACACACACACACACATACACAAACACACGCACATGCAAATTTAAATGCGTTTACTCAAGTTACTTTTGAAATATGGCAGGCTAATTTAGACCTATGAAACTTAAATTGTAGCCCATGTAATTGTAGACCAGGAGTGAGACATCTGGATATTTATTTATTTGTGTTTTAACCGAGTGATTTTGTGCCTAAACTTAAAGAGACTTTAACCACAACGTTATCACAACTATCTTTAAATACTGCATTTTCCACCGGGAGGAAAAGGAACGTTTCGCTGCAGCTCAGTGAGGGCTTTGCACAGGTGTGTTGGTTGTTTGTGTAGCAGAACAATTGTAAGATTATACAAGAGAAATTCACTTTTCATAAAATGTCATACACTAAGAATACAATGAATATTAATAACCCTTAGTGCAAACCAAACTGGCCCAAACTACTGCTGCAAACCATCAGTGTTTCAACAAAAGGGGTTGAAGCTTTTGTCCTGATCGCATAACACCCCAATTATCCTCCTAAACTGAGCCGGTTCTAACTTTGACCCCCAAATTTCCATTCAACAGCGTCCGAAATCTGAGGACCTGAGAGACGGTTTGAATCTGGTCCTCATACAGATCGTGGTGCAGGAGTATATGTGGATTACTGAGCACACGGCTGGTTAAAGAAAGTTGTGAATTTTACCAGATGATGTGCTTGAGAGTTTGTAACCAGATGTTCGTGGACAGTTTTGCTGTTGCTCATAACCTGGGATCACGGGGTGCAGTTAGCTTCAAGTTAAATATACGAAATAGGCTCTTACTGCATTTCTGCATGTAACTTTTGGACTCACAAAGAAGCGATGCAGGATTGGAAAAAATGTCTGTGACCTCAAGACTTCTATTTGTGAAGACACGGATGATGAAGTGTCAAGGCGAGGTATCACTTCAAGTTCTCATCAAGGGATCTTGAAGTTTTTGCAATACAAATGAAAATATAATGTTGGACATAATATCCACATAACTGCATTACAAAAGTTCCTGATCTTCACTGATTCATTATAAATAACTTTATATTTTACATGTTAAACAAAACCTATCAAATTCTGTTTTAGATTCAACAGTCAGGTGTGCACAAATGCAGTCCTTTGACTTGTTATCACACCAAATACAATTCTCCTCTTTTAAGGCTACCTGCTATTTTAAAAGTGTTCCTCAGCAGAACTTCACATGCAGCTGATAGTTGGGACATTGATCTTTCATGAACCGTCAATAGAGCAACAATCGGAGCATCTGGCTGCTGCTCGGAGCAGGACATCTGCCCTCCGCAGTTCGGCCCTGCTCAGCTACATTTTTATGAATGTCATCACTGCCATATTATGCACTGCAGTGTGTATGGAGGGGAGGGGGGGGGGGGGCAGGGTGTGCGTGATGATGATGATGATGATGCGTGTGACGCCACGAGCACAGCAAATGAGGGGAGCAGACTAGACCCGGGCTGAAGCAGCAGCAGCAGCAGCAGCATCATTCGCACCTCCTGCAGCAGAAGCGCCGCCACAAAGGGAGATCAGCGCCGTTCGAAGCCCGACTCTCCGCTCCTCTCCTCCGGCTCTGACCTGCTCCGGTTCTAGCAGCAGGATGTGCGGCTTCTCGGCCCTTCTCTCGGTGCTTCTGGCAGGGCTCGCGGCAGCGGCGTCCTCCGATCTGTTCGACAACCAACTGGGCGACATCAATTACTGCAAAAAGCAATGCCAGCTCACCATCAAAAACAAAAGCCCCGCTAAAGTAAGTTGCTCGATCTCTGTGTTGTAGCCTCGATCGTGCAGCCGGACTGACAACAGCATCCGCGGCGCCTGCGAGGACAAGCTCACTTACAACATAGGCTAATATATCAGAAAACTAATTTGATTGAAATCATCAAATTCAAATGTGTGCAGGGTCCGTGCGTAATGGCAGGCACCACGCTGGCTCCGATTTTCCGCTGCAACCTCATGGATGAAACGACGCGCAATTAGGCCGAAAATGGATGCAGCTTAATTTCTTTTCAGCTCAATCACCTCACTTCTCGATTCACTTCTCCTTAAAGACTGTACGATCAAGATTCACATGCATGATTTTATTAGATTAGCGAGGCTGTTGTGAAACATGAATCTATTTTGACAGTTTAAATCGTCCCTCTGGCCATAGGAGGCCGGAGTGGCCACGAGTAGATGTCCGAGGTCCTGTGGTTTATTGCTCAGCTTATTCGCAGCGATGGATGTTTTTCCTCCCACCTCCTCCTCCTCCTCTTCCTCCCGCTGCCTTCAGGTGTGGTTCAGACATCCTGCAGGGCAGCAGGAGGATTGCTGCAAAGCAGAAACCTGCTGTACTGGTGAAGATAAGGGAATGAAATCATGCAGCGGCCTGCGTGTGAAAATAGCGCTCCTCTCCTAGACAGTGAGGGAGTATAAACCTCAAACTAAGTCTGGAATCATGATTTGGTGTAAACATTCTCTGTCATTTTTTTAAGAAAACATGGAAATGCAGTAAAGATGATGTCAAGCTGTTCAAAAATGGCAGCGGGGTCTGTCTCAGTTCCCAAATCGGTCATAGGGGGGCGCTGTTTCCCTGTTTTGCAGTGAGAGGAAAGTAATACTAACGTTCCTTTCCCACCAAAACTTTTGATTCTTCTTTTACAGCCACTGATGTCTTATTAATTATTAATGACTTAATACAGCAGCTGCCTCCTGTCATTAAAAACGCATCTTTGTCAGATTTGAACAAGTGCTCAAGACATCTCTAATCCTGTGTCCCTCATGTCCTCTCTATGTTATCCTCCCTTCTTCTCGGGGGCCTGGCTGGCTGCTAGGACTCCATAATGAACGCCTGTCACCGCGGCTGCCGCCTCTACTCCATCTGCCAGTTTGTCAATGGTAATGCTGGTTTTAATACCAGCAGGGAGGAGTGTCAGGGAGGTGAGTCATTCCCATGGTCCGTCTGCTTGTGTCATGTTCAGAGATGAAGCCAGACATTTAACCCAGGTGTCCTGACTGAAACATGGCAGGTTCAACCTCTTAAGGCACCTAACCATCATGAATTTTTCCTGGCATTTGAGGCTCTTTGCCCATTTTGGACTTGTGTATTGGAAATCAATGATGTGATTTGCCATCCAGACAGCAGATGCTCCGCCGCCCCCCATTTCAATAACGGAAGCGTGGAGTGGATCGCCTCCACAGGGACTGACATAAAACGTCTCCCTTGCATCTTCCCACACAAGCAGCTTTTACTTAGTTACATTTCTTCCTCCCAACTGACTGTAGTGCCCTGTGTTATCTCTCTTTCATGCCTCATAAGTGTCCCTCTCTCTCCCGCGCTCTCTCTCTCTCTCTCTCTCCGTGCAGCCTGCCAGGAGGCCTACATTAAACTGCTGGAGCAGGAGGCCTGCAGCACCGGCTGTGCCAGCCAGCCCTCTGAACCTGAGATCAAGAGGAGGAAGGTGAGAAAAGATTCACAACGATACACACGTACAAGACTTCCAGTCATGATGAAGGTTTCTGCTCTGCCCTCTATTAGCTCAAGGCCATGACACTCCGCCCCAAGCCCCCATCTGTGATGGAGGCTGTGTCCAGTTGGTGCAACGACATTGTCAGCTCCGCCCAGAGCTTCATCTCCTCCACTTGGACCTTCTACCTTCAGGCGGATGATGGCAAGGTGGTGGTTTTTCAGGTACGATTCCTAGTGGTTTTCCGACTTGTGTAGCATTTTTCTTTTAAAATTTAAAGTTATACACCTTTGTTAAATCCTCTCTATTCACAATGTGGGAGTCGACCAAACCCACCTTTCTGAAAGATTTGTAATCAGCTGAGCTGGATGTGTTATGATGTTTCGAGTGGCAGCAGGTTTTAAAATGAAAAATATACAAAAAAAACCTATTTATTTACTGAGCAAAACATTGGATACTACCTACACTCAAATCAAAAATCATTCACACAAATTCAAGTAACGAGACTGACAGCTGTATGGGAAGACCAGCACAGTAACCTGGAAATGTCTGATAAAATTAGACTGACAAAATAAATAAGTATAAACAAAAAAGCAGTTGAAAAAATAAACTAAAAGCACAACATTTCTGTTTTTATAATGTATCTGGGCTACTCCCCCTAATAGGTGCATGTTAAATGCTTGAATGCCTCAAAAGCAGACTTTATTTTATATCTTTTTCGGCAGTTTAATGATACACAGGCTTAATTATTCAAGATGGGTCCAGGGGGCGGCTCGGTGGTGCAGTGGTCAGCACTGTCGCCTCACAGCAAGAAGGTTCCAGGTCTGAGCCCCGGCTCCATCACAGGATCTTTCTGTGTGAGTCTCCATGTTCTCCCTGTTCCTGTGTGGGTTCTCTCTGGTACTCCAGCTTCCTCCCACAGTCCAAAGACATCAAGAGGGGACGAGGCTGATTGATACTCTAAATTGACCGTAGGTGTGACTGTGAGTGTGAATGATTGTCTGTCTCTATGTGTTGGCCCTGAGATGGACTGGTGACCTGTCCAGGGTGAACCCCGCCTCTCACCTGAAAGCTGCTGGGATAGGCTCCAGCCCCCCGGTGACCGGACCAACGGGATAAGCAGTAGAAAATGGATGGATGGATGGATGGATGGATGGATGGTGGTCTATCTTAAGCTGTCTGATTTTTTTTTACATAGTTTCTCAGTGGAAGATGTTTCATAAAGTTATAAGCATAATTTGGCAAATACCTTAATGTAGCTACATGGTAACCACTTAACCTCACAAGTGGTTCATGAAAAATTAACTTTGAAAAAAATTGAAAACGTCGAAGTAATTATTTAGGTGGCAGGACAGAATATCGAGAGTGACACGCTCAGTCACTCTTAGAATCAAAATACATAGAACGGAAAAATATTGATCAAAATATAGAAAATGAAGGGAGAGAGATAACAATTTGATTGTTAGACCTGCGGTCTTCGGGATGCTAAAATGATGCTAATATCTGTTGATATCATGACTTGTGGCTACACCCAATTTTTAGTGTGCCAGCAAGCACACATAAAACATTTATTTGTCAATGTAAATTTATTACAGCTTACTCATTTTACTGTAGTTTTGTCCCCCAGGTTTTCATAAGTTCAAATAAAAGATTTTTGTTTCAAAACGTACATTGCATATCTACACCAGTTTGTAAACAACCGAGTGTCCCCTGGATGGTAAATGCATATTTACTCATGAAATAATCTGTGGGCATTATCATATTGTGTCACATGACATGATTTACATTCGATACAAAGAAAAAAAAAACTTTTATTGATATTTTGTGATTAATGAGGTCATTCTTGCTGCTTTTACCACCTCTTTTCTCTCCTTCCTCTGATTGTCTCACCGAGAGCATCTCCACCAGAATTAATGACGCTAAATTCCTTTTCCATTTACAGCACATTGTATTTTAAAGTCACAATAATGTAAAATGACTGCAGTGCTTTTTTTTTAGCTTATATTTTATTGATGGGAGGTTCAAACCAAGCCTGCAGACCTTTATACACCATCAGTCGAGCTAACCTCTCCCTCCTGTCATCAATGTGATATGTCGCCTTTGCTTTATGGCGTTGAAGGGTTTGGGTCACTTCCAAAACATCTCAAAAGTCATTTCAGCTATCAGTGAGTCTGTGAGGGTAGAGTGAGCAGGGCTGGGGACACGCTGGTAGAATTCAGAGCACTGCAAACAATTTTTTTAAGCGCAATAATTCATCATAAATGTCCTTTTAAATCATGTCACTGCCCCCAGCACCATGCATATTTGATAGGCGGCGTGGTTAGCGGTTGTGAACCTGCCTTAAGACAGAGATGCACTGAAAGATTTAAAAGAGTGGACTAACGCTCTGCCTGTGGCAGATAAATATTCAAGTGTAGTTTCTGGAAATTTAGAGGATGAACTCGGTGTCAGATCCCTGCTTTTTGTTAATTGACTGAAAAATGTAGAATTGTTAAAGTTGGCTCACTGTTTTCTCAAGATCAGGTGAAAAAAAAGTTTATTTTTGTAATTTATATTTATCGTCTAACCGCACGTTCGTGAAGATCTTTATCCAGATGTAGATTAAGGGTTTCTTCTTTACACTTTCTATTATTGAAGTAGCAAATTAGGAGGTTCGGCAAAGGTAATTGCCCTCACAGTGCATTTTCGTCAAGCTTATGAACGTATCGCTGAAGTCAAATAAATAAACCAACTATGCATTAACCCATAATAAGATTTGGTCTGTGGCATTGCAAGACTACCCCAATTCAAAAACTGGTCAACTGCATGTCTGTCAGGGGTTTTCCCACTTGGATAATGTGGCTTTGATGGCAATTTCAGCTCCATAATTAAAGGGTTCTGTGGGAAATTACAGTATTCATGCAGTCTAACCCACATAGAAGAGCTTCTGTAAAACTGAGATGATGAAATTTATCATCAGGTACAAGAAGCTGCGCACACAGGCTTGGGAGCGTTACCTCATAAAGAGATGCAGCAGTGCTGCAACATAAAATTACCAACTTTTTTTTTTTTAGACTTTGTGATGGATCTTTGCTTTTCACGGCAGTGACACGCAGGCTGAAGTAGCAGCAGGAAGTCAGGCTCCAGAGGGCTGAGAGAAGACCATCAGGCTTGTGTTTAGTGGTGCGGTTGGCAAACTGCCACCAACTTGACAGATTGACTCACTGTGTGTTGAAACAACAGAAAAAGTCCGGCTACATTGAGCGTGGGGGCGAGGAGGGGGGTCAGACCAAAGCTTCCTGTAATACAAATCATGTGGATTTCCATAATGAGCTGACTGTCTATTTGCACTCAAATGTGTTTGTGTGATTTCAGATTATGACAGTTGGTGGTTGTGTGCAGGAAGCTACCAGTCAGGAGCAGCAGTTAGCTCCCAGCTCCTTTACCCTGCTGTTATTCGAACAAATCAGCCCTGGATAGTGTGAGAGTGACAGTGTTTTTGGACAAAAGTAAGTCCATTAAAAGCTTCCACTTGCTGAGCCATGTGTTAGCAAGCTAACCCACAGAACAAACTGAACTCCGTGTGGCTAAATACAAAGCAATTTCTTGCTACATTTCCTCCTACATTTATTTTCTTGACAATAGACTTTCTGCCAAAATTAATTTCAAGTAAAACCCAGAATGGAACAAAGAGAGGGGCGACACAGTGGTGCAGTGGTCAGCACTGTGTCGCCTCACAGCAAGAAGGTTCCAGGTTCGAGCCCCGGCTCCAGCACGGGATCTTTCTGTGTGGAGTCTCCATGTTCTCCCTGTTCCTGTGTGGGTTCTCTCTGGCACTCCAGCTTCCTCCCACAGTCCAAAGACATCAAGAGGGGACGAGGCTGATTGATACTCTAAATTGACTGTGAGTGTGAATGGTTGTCTGTCTCTATGTGTTGGTCCTGTGATGGACTGGTGACCCGTCCAGGGTGAACCCAGCCTCTCAATCAAAGGTTGCTGGGATAGGCTCCAGCCCCCCCATGACCCTTTACAGGATAAGTGGTAGACAATGGATGGATGGAACAAGGAGAATCAATGAGGAGCTTTTATGATATGTTCCATTTAGCATGTGCAGTTTAAGCAGAAGCCTTAATCTCATTATTTATTGTCATTCACATGACTAATACTTACTAGTCCATGTCAGAACTGAATGCTTTTTGAACAAGACCAGTCTGTACGGCTAAAGTCTGCATTGGTTTAGGCACACTTGGCACACAATGATCCAATTTTAGCAAGAGATAAAGAAAATCGAGCGCGACCAATGAGGGAAGGAATATCTTTTTGAGTTCAGCACACCTACATGGAACTGTGAGTACTTGAAAGGCCAATCCACCTTTTTTCGGTTATCACATTAAGAGGCTGCGGTTACTCCAGTTTGGCCACGTGGGCGCTGTGATCAAATTTCAGATGTTGGTTGTCATTAACATTTCTTTTATATGCATTTCTTTCATACTTTTGGCTTGTGCTGTGGATATTTTCCAAATACAAGTCTTGCTGCATTGAAAATTAGCTTCAGATATGCATTGTCTGACCCATGTGGACCCATGTGTCAGACAAAACCAAATACGAGATGTGAGATTCGGTGTCTTTGCAAGCAGCCTCTCCCTCCGTAGCACCTTGTCTACTCCCTCTAATAGTTCATGACTGATGCTGATCAGGTTCCACTCATTCTGTACAGTTTGCAGAAGACCTGAATCATTTTCCCCTCTGTCTTATATTGGCGCTGCATCTTGTTTTAATAATCTCTGCTAGAAAACACCGCTTTCGTTAAGCCTAATAAACCTGGATGTGAAATAACTTTCCTACAATTTTAGGAAACAATCCATCCATGTGTCCAAATTTGATTTTAGTGGGTGATGGTATTTTATTTTGCTGGAGAATCATCACACTCCCTCTGTAGCAAACAGATCGATCATTTCCTCAGTCAAGTAATGAGAAAGAATGAAGCTGAGGAGGAATTTAGCTGCCTTAGCATCAGAGTGTAACTCACAGCAAGAGATTTCAACACCTATTGATTGAGTTAAGTGTCAGAATTAATAAAGATTGGGAGATTGACATGACTACGGTTGGATGTACTGCACAGCTCTGAATACGCGCGCGTGTGTGTGTGTGTGTGTGTGTGTGTGTGTGTGTGTGTGTGTGTGTGTGTGTGTGTGTGTGTGTGTTATTGTACATGATACCTAGTGGGGAACAGAATACTTATAAGGGGCAGTGAGGACATTTTTGGAAAGTCAGGACATTTTGGCTGGTCCCCAGCTCTTCAAAAAGGTGTGTGAAGGTCAAGACTTGGTTTTAGAATCAGAATTAGGTTCTGGTTAGGTTTAGGGTCATGTTTAGGGTCAGGCATTTAATTCTGATGGTAAGGGCTTGGGTGAGGGGCTAGGGATCCATTCTCAGTGAAGGTCATTACAAAGATATACACACAAGGATATATGTGTGTGTGTGTGTGTGAGAGACTGAGAGAGGTGTGTGTGTGTGTGTGTGTGTGTGTGTGTGTGTGTGTGAGAGAGACTGAGAGAGGTGTGTGTGTGTGTGTGTGTGTGTGTGTGTGTGTGTGTGTGTGTGTGTGTGTGTGTGTGTGAGAGACTGAGAGAGGTGTGTGTGTGTGTGTGTGTGTGTGTGTGTGTGTGTGTGTGTGTGTGTGTGTGTGTGTGTGTGTGTGTGTGTGTGTTGCTGAGGCCAGCAATAGTGTTGTTTCAACTGACTACAGCTGCTGTTGTAGTGGAGGGAAGGTCAGTGGTAGGGAACCAAAATCCTCTTTTAATGAGTTCTCTAGGGGAACCAAAAACATGGTTTACCCAATGAAACACACAACCGTGCAAATACTGGCAGTCTGTGTACTGGTGTTGTTTTACAGCTTTTCAGAAAAGCTGATCAGGATGGATGCTAAAAATACTTGAGGTAAAAGTTATAAGTTTGAAGGTAGTTCAATGGTATCATATGACAGCATTAAATGCTGCAGTAACACAAAGGAATTATGCCTTATTGCAAGTTCACCATTTGTTTGTGTTTATTCAGCAAACTGCACACACATTGGATGACACAGGCTAAAAACAAAAAGGGTCTTAATCCCTAAAAGCTCCTGAGGTCAGGGTTAAGCCGACTGACCTTTGACATTTCTGTAGCAGGACAGGCAAAAAGAAAATTCTTGGTTTCACTTGATTTGGATTTGGAGTGTTAATGCACAGTTAACTGTGTTAATTTTCTACTTGTCATTAAAATTAAAATTAATTTTAGATGTATTAAAACTAAATTTAAAACCAAAATTTAATTTTGTCTTAATTCCTGTCAAAATTAGTTTTATTTATCTGATAAAATCAGTTGATTTTTGTCGTGAAAGATAGAGGAATTATTTTGTGAAGTAAGCCTGTTAATTTTGTGGCGATAGAACATCAATAACTATCTGATAAATTAGCTTAGCTTAACACAAAGATTTAAAACATGGTGGAATTGCCAGCTAGGCTCTGTGCAATTTACCGACCGCTTTGAAACTCATTAAACAGCATCCATGTTGTTACGTGTACATTCGCATGCATTAGATGGGTTTGATCTTCATTGTTTTGATGGAAGCTAACAATGTCCACTTCTGACCTTCATGCTAAAATTTGTGATTAGTTTTGGAACTCTATCCATCTCTTGTTTCTCTATTATTTGACCTCACAGTGTTGCTCTTTAAACCACTCGTCTGCTCTGCTGTTGAAGTGATATGTCGATAATCGTCATAATGGCCGAGCATCCCTGTGTATCCTCAGAGTCAGCCGGAGATGGAATACTCTCTGCCTGAGCTGCAGGCTCCTCGATCCAACGTTGCTGACAAACCCTGGCCTCAGGTGCACTCTCACACCCAGAGACCTCATGGTGAGATGACATGCATCCTGTCATTCCCTCATGCAGTAACCATTTTTATTCAATTCAAACAAGCTTTGTCATATGAACATTTAACAGGCGTGAGGGGGCACGGTGAGAAGGGTGGTCCGAAAGCAGGGAGCAAAGGGAAGCACCCTGTCCAGCACTCAGATGACCCCACAGCTGAGCACGACTTCCTGGGCTGCATGTCAAGGTGAGCTGGGGTAACGACCGAAACCAGTGTCTCTCCCCTGAACGTGCTCACTATTACTGCCAGTCATTTTCTAAATCAAACCACTAGTTACTTAGTCTGATTTCTTTCCCTTCAGCCAGTTTAATGTGATGAATCCATCAACACTGTCACACCTCTAAACTTTCCTTTCCCTTAATAACCTGTGACTTTGAATGGAAGGAGAGGAATCTACCTCACAGGTGTATGCTTCCGAAAAACATGCATCAAACTAGACTGTAATTGTGCCTTATAATGACTATAAAAGTGGACATTGATGCAGTTTGTTTCAGCGATGATTCCAATCCTCTACTCTCCAGACGTTCAGGTCTTCCACGGTGGATTTTAGCGGCCTGCCTCTTTCTGTCCATCATGGTCATGTTGTGGCTCAGTTGTGCCAGTCTGGTCACTGCACCGGAGCAGCATATCAAGACGCAGGTACACACACAAAAAAAACACACACACCCCTGCATGCATGTCTGACAATCTTAGTCGAATTATTTTAATCCTCTATTTTTAATTTGGTCATCGAATATCAGGGGAGTCACTTGGTTGCAGCTAGCAGGATGGAAGCTCAGCGTTTGAGCTCGTCATATCACCAGTAATTGAACAGGCAACGCCTGAGAGCACAAACTGTGACTGGATGTGTGTGTGTGTGTGTGGGGGGGGGGGGGCAGACTTGAATATCTTAGTCATTTTAACAGGTGACTATGAGTGATTTTCTCCAAACTTGGTGGAATGGTAAAAAAAGGACCAATTACATTGCAGAACAGTGCCACCTGGTGGCAACAGGAAATGTCATGTTTCTTCACAGTTTGACATCCTCCTCCCACCACATCCATTTCACATGTGATTAGGATTACCTGAAGAACTTGGTGGTGGCTTACTGTGAAGAAGAAGGTGATCATAGAACATGGAGCTGCTGTAACTGGTCTCTGCGTGGTCCGATCTTTTCCAGATTTGACGTGGGTGATGACAGTCTCAGCCTGGGGACAGCAGCGACCGGCTGAATTTATTCATAGCACCAACCAGTGGTTGCAGCCCGATGAAATAAACATCATTTGATTCACATCAGAATTACACTTTATTGTTTTCACAGGATGTGCAGCTGCATAACATAGAAAGTGTGTGTTCTCTAGCGACACCTAATGGACACAGGGAGTGACATTAATGCCACAGGGCAGCATTAGTCTGCTCCTTGTCTCCTCCTACAGAACACAGCCACACACTGTGAGGTGTGTTGGTGGCGCTCTCTCACAAACAGGGTGGTGGTGCTGGTTGAGTTGTCAACAAGGGGAAAAGTGTATGGTAGATACATGAACTTCTCACTGTTATTACTTCTTTGTCTCTTTCTAGCTGAGTATCAATGGAGATAAAGAATTTATGGATGCTGCCCACAAAGTCAACCCATACCATCTGAGTCCTGTGATCGCCGTCACCATGAAACAATCAGAGGAGAGCCAGGAGGCGGGGCCGCTGCCGCTGAAAGTCGACCTCAACAAAACATGTGTTTAGAGGGCAGTAATGGGAGAGCAGCT
Organism: Aulostomus chinensis; assembly: GCF_037954235.1. Lineage (NCBI taxonomy): Eukaryota > Metazoa > Chordata > Actinopteri > Syngnathiformes > Aulostomidae > Aulostomus > Aulostomus chinensis. The sequence continues at coordinate 18,008,684 of NC_141333.1, read as the reverse complement.
GTTTTGTTTCCCGCTGTACCTTTTGTCTAAAAATCTGCAGCCCGTCAGTGAACAGAGCTGAAAAAAAACATCAACCGACTCATAAGAATTTTTTAAAACATATTTCTAAGAGCATGGTGCCCTCTTGTCATTTTAATTGATGTTACTGGAATTACCGAACCCAACAGATGGGCTGCGTCGGGCATCTCCTATCTTTGTACAGTCCATCCTCAGATAGGAGCTCCTGCTTGTTGATCAGGTTGGTAGTGTAACTATTAGAGCCACATCAGCAACAAAGAGAGGACAAGCTGGGATTCAGTTCTAACTGTCCTCATTCGAAAGGGAATAAAGCGAGTGCTAAAAACGCAATGAGGATGAATGAAGTATCATCTAAACACTTAACTGTACTGTAGCTCAAGTTCATTGCCATTTTTTTAATTATCTTTTGTCATGAGAATTATTATATTTTTCCTCCACAATGTAAAATAATTCTCTAGTGAGCAACCAAGTCCGCAAAAAAACTCATCAACACTATTCGGATGCGTGTGGGTGCATGTCTGCATGTACGAGCAGCACATATTCACAACGCCATCAAAACTGGAAAGTTTATTTTTGAATGAGCAGAAATTCCACATGTATTTATTTTATTTTCTATTTATTGTGGATCATCGACATGAGCTAGCTGTTAAATAGTGTAATTGAAGTGCCATCATACAAATGTAATGTAACATAGACTGGGAGCAAGACACATAGAGGGAGGATTGCACCTATTGTTGTATTATTATGATCATATAATTGCTCTTATATCACTTGAAGAGATCGTAGCTGTTATACGTGCCATGTGCTTTCTGAATAGCTGATTATTTTGTTTGTCCCAGGAGCACATACTGAAGGAGAACCTCTGTAACAATGCGATTGCAAAGCTTTGGAAGTTTTGTTATTGACAGTTAGAGAGTTGCACAGTCTTAGAGAAGATTTTCTGTTTCCCTCTCAGTGCTTTTGATGTCCTGTAACGCTCCCTTTTAATCTCAGCTGTGTAGATGATCATCTGTGCATGCAAGTGATGCTTCGATAGTTTATCTTAACCGCCCATGGCAGTGTGGCGCGACTCTGCTGTAGACTTGTGTGATTTATTTTTTTGTTTTGTGTTACTATTTGCCGTAAACATTGATAGAATGTGTAATAATGAATGATAACACCGTAATGGTTTACTGGAAGGACACTTGACAAAAGCCATTCAATCAATATCTGAACGTGTATCACAAGGAAGATGATCGGAATTTCAATCTGTATTGTTTCCTTTTTACTGGTCTGTTCATTTTCAATGAAATGATACTTAAGACATAATCAATAAAGTGTTTTCATCGTAAATGAATGCCGTATTAGTCATGTTGAGTGTTAACAGTCACAAAGATGATTCCACTTGTGTGAAGGGAGTGTTAAGCGAGTTTTAACATCTTCTGAAGCACATTTGTAACTCACGTTTGTTTTCTGTGAAAATTTAAAAAAAAACAAAAACAAACGCAGCAGTAGAAGGAACAAACACAAACAGGGGGAGATGGACACCTCCGTGACGCCACACGTGATCAACCACAGGGCGAACGTGGCTTCACCAACTGTCGTCGCAAAGTTTAAAACATCAAAAACATCTTCAATATCATAAAGATTTCCTTTCATTCAGACAAAGTGCACCAAAAATACATGGGAAGAGTGAACATGATCAGATTGATACAGTGATTGGTTGCTTTGGTAGCTCATTCAAAAATATATTTAATGCTAAAAAGTATTGTGTAATAGTGACATGTACATGCTTAGGGTCATGTATGGCTGACACACGTGAGTGATTTTATCAACCTATTGATCATGAACCAGCACAATAATAAAGGATTTTTGATATTTTCTAAAAAGTTTGCCTCGGACTTTCATTCAGATAAAGATGATCTTTTCATATGATTGCAGACGCTGAAGTTCACTTAATTCTGACCCACCAGCCCTGTTGTTATTCTGTCATTTTTAGTAGCTTATAAAGTAAAACTGGACCTCTTCATTTCTTTTAAAGACTTCTTTTTTGTATCACTTTTAGTTTATTTTTTTAGAAAAAGCTAGACCGCAAATGTTTGTTGACTATTCTAATTCAGATATCTCTGACTAAAATAAGACTAAAACAAACAATAATCAAATGTAACTCAACAAATGTGCTTTCTAGCCCAAAGACTATATTTAAATCAAAAGTCCTGAAGAGACAAATGAAGGCTCTCACAAAAAAGAAGGTCAATTTCAAAGAACTTAAACTAGATCAGTGAGTTACAGGTTAGTTACCTGTATTATTTGTTACTTGCGTTTGACCAAAATAAGACTCAAACCTTTCATACCTTTCATCAACTAAAACTAAGAACGGGATAAACAAACATAATAGCCTTCAGGCTCAGGCCCTAATAACTATGATGAAAACTAACAGGACACTGACACAAGACTAAGACAAAATAACACAAACACTAACTCTCCTCCCGAGTAGTGTTTATTTAATGTGCAATAAGGGCTTTATTCCACATGGTGGCAGCAGAGATTCATAGATCAAAAACAGAATGACGTGATTTGAACTTTAAGGATGAGCCCCCAAACATTTTTTGAAGGTCTTAAAGCGCACGACATGAGAAGGGACACTAGACTGATTCAAAGCAAAAAATTCTACATACATTCTTTAGTAAAATATCAAGAGCAAACACTAAAAAAAAAGTGTGGCAGTGTCCTGAGCCAGAACCCCACAGATGCCTGCACCAAGAATACAGCAACATAGATCAGACATCCATCTATTTTCTATTTTCTTTTATTCTCATTCCTATCAAGGGTTGCGGGGTGGGGTGGGGGCGCTGGAGCCTACCCTCGCAAGAAGCCGGGTTCACCCTGGACAGGTCACCAGTCCATCACAGGACCAAAACATAGAGACAGACAACCATTCACACTCACAGTCACACCTACAGTCAATTTAGAGTATCAATCAGTCTCGTCCCCTCTTGATGTCTTTGGACTGTGGGAGGAAGCTGGAGTACCAGAGAGAACCCACACAGGAACAGGGAGAACATGGAGACTCCACAGCCCAAATGGTAAATGGACAATTTATATCAATTTATATCGCGCTTTTCTACCTTAGCGGCACTCAAGGTAGGTGGTACTCAAAGCGCTTTACAGTGGTGTCTCATTCACACACACACACACACACACACACACACACACACACACACACACACACACACACACACACACACACACACACACACACACACCTGGTGAGTGGCTACCATGCAACCCGGTGCCAACCTACTCACCAGGAGCAATTATGGGTCCAGTATCTTGCTCAAGGGTCGAAGGCTCATGGTCGAAGAACACCGGGGTCGAGGATCGAACCAGTGACCCTTCGGTTGCTAGACGGCCACTCTACCCCTGAGCCATGCCACCCAAGCCCAAGTCTGGGCTCGAACCCAGAACCTTCTTGCTGTGAGGCAACAGTGCTAACCACTGTACCACCGTGCAGCCACAGCTCAGACAGTCAAATCAAATCATTCACAGGAGTCATGACTCCTAACGATGAATAGATACAGCTCTCGTTGCTCATAAGATTTTTAATCATTTATGTTTGCGCGTTAAAAACATTTGACTTCCTTTCTCTCACAGAATATCAAATAGAAGAAAAGCAGCTGATAACTACGACACTCTTGACTAAACCTGTCTATGAAGGGAAGGAGATGAAAAAATAACAAAGATAAAGAACCGGTGACACCTTTCCCTTTTTGGTTGTTGCTGTTGTTCTTAGCGTGATGAAAAACTGTCATAAATAACAAGACAGACAATAGCTTTAGCATCAAGTGAAAGCAAATATAGCTGCTAGGACAGTTGATGAGAGAGTAAATGAAGTTTGCACCTGCCAGGAGACAGAACCATACATCAGGGAAGTCCAGGAGATTTTCCTGCCACCCTCAGTGCCTCTAATGTAACTCACTCACTGTAATCATCACTGCTCTAAAGTCCAATAGGATCTGCCTTTAATAAGGGATCATTTTAATTTGAATCTATAGTTACGTTGTTTGCCTCTTCTGGCAGTGACAGTTATTAAAGTCATGCGCTTCCATCATAATTTCACTATAGCTTTGTTTGTTGTTGCTGTTGGATCTGTTTAAGGAAACATTGTTTTTAGCGTTACGCAACCAATGTGAAATGACTGAATGAATGATCATCATTGCAGCTCGATCCATTTGTTCTGGATAGTTAAGAAGAATCGTACAATTTAATCATTTAGCCAAATTCACGATAGGAGAGAAATAGCCAGAAGGAACTGGTTTGCCTAGAATGTTGTTACAGAGAAAAATGATAGATTTACCTGCTTCCAATGACTTCAATGAGTATTGTAAGAACTTGTTTGTCAGGTGCTTGAATGTAAGAGACATTCACTTCTATGAAAAGGCACCACGCCATAGATTAAAGTAAGACTCTCTCATCGCTGGTTGACAAGTCCACAGCTGAATCCAGATATCTAAACACACACCAGTTAAATCCATATTACAGGATATTCCGATCACATCTTCCAGCATGAAATGTGCGATTAAACTCTTAAAGATTTGCATAAAGTAACTTCCTCTGGATTAAGATGAATAGCTGAGAGTGAAGAGACAGATGGAAAGTCTGGCTCCTCTGTCATTGCATCAGAAACAGCCCAAACACAATAAACACAAAATCAAACACCACAAAACAATAACAACTCAGCAGAGCTTCCAGTACATGTGTCCAATTAGCATAACTGGCTGGTTAGCTGTGTGAAACAGAGGGAAATATCAAAACATGTGATGCCAGCTGTGACTCACAACCAAAGAAAAGTAGCTCCTCCGCAGGAAGATGTTAACGGACATCATCTGTATCGCCGTTAAGGTCCCACTGACATACTTCAGGAACACAAGTAAGAGGAAGCTGTGATATGGACAACCAGGACTGAGGTGTGTCTTTGACCTCCTATTCACAAAACCACACAGGAGGTGAGGGCTGAATTGGAGCAGTGATTATCTCACTATACATTCACACTCTTTATGTAAAGAGAGAGAAACTGCCTGCTGTAGTGGTACTTGAGAAACTTGACCGTGCCGGCCTTCACTGCACGTCTAGTGAATGAGATTGGCAGCAGCAGGGTTTTCATTCATGACAAACTGGAGCCAGAGGTTGGAGGTTTAGTTCGTTTCCATCAGATTTGGTTAAAAATCATGAGGTATTTGTGTCTAGACGTGGTGGAGGAAAACAAATCACAGGATTGCACTTTTCACACTGGCTTGCTGAATGCAAATGGACCCTGGTGTCTCACTCTTCCACTTCCTCCCTCTATCAGTCTTCCTCTGTTGACGCAGGGAAAGATAAACTGAGATTTTATGGCGCATGCAGCCTCAGGCTTGGACAACACACACGTCACATGAGCTGACATTTATGACCTGATGAGAGCTCAGTCTCAACACCACAGTGTGTGGACATATGCAGCAGTCCCAGGTTTAATCCAGCGCTAATCCATGTGTGCCACTGTCAACACAAGGAGGAAGACAGACGCTCCACGCAGGGCTGTAGGCAGTGTCATGTATACTTAGCCCCCCCATAACTGATGAAACAAAGTAAGTGAAATATAGCATTGGGAGGAATTTAATTGGAATATGAAAAATGTGAATGTGTCGTAACACATGTTGAATCACAGTGATTCATAAGCTTGTCTGGCCTCCTTCACCCCTGTTACCCCTCCACCTGGAGTCAGAATGTAAGAATGAGTACTTCATTGTTGTAGTTGCCGAAGGTGTCAGTTCAAAAAAATCCCAGCTCATAATCTCAAACTTTCACAGATAGGCCGTCCTTCCCCAGCAGGCATTTAACTTCTGTATTAAGGAGAACCACACCGTCGTACTGGGCTATCGCTAACGTGCTAAAAAGCGCTCTGCGTTGTTAAAAGTTGAAGACCACTTGATGTTGATTTGGTTAAAATCGATTGTTTCAGGCCTGTCGGAGCACATGTCCTATTTTGTCAACAGGAGAAAAATATGATCAGATTTTGTTTCAATGCAAGTTCCTTTGTTTTGCATATTCTATATTTATTCAACTGGTGACCCATCCAGGGTGACCACACCTCATGCCCAAAGGCTACTGGGATAGGCTTCAGACCCCCCCCACGACCCAGGATAAGCGGTCGAAATTGGATGGATGGATGTATTTATTCATAAACTATTGCATAATACTAGCCGGAGACGAGATCTAATGTCTCACTAACGTTGGTTGATTTTGCATGACAAACTTGGCCCAGATGGTAATGTTTACCATAAATGTTAGGTTACAGATAGTAAACAAATACACAGTCAATACACCGAGCAAACAAGCACATTTGAAGTCAAGTGCTCAGAGCTTAAGAGAATCAAGGACTCTGTTTCCATTCTTTCAATGGTGTTTGCAAAGTTAAGGTTGATGAAATTGCAGGATCAGCCTGTATAAAGATGCCAAGGTGAAATGAGCGTCACTTCCTCCTCAGGTTGTTACCTACAAACAACTAAGAGAATATATAATGTGTTTTGGCCTTGGCTCCATGTTATTCTGTTTATCTACTTTTCTCTCTCTCGTTCTTCACCTTTGACCTTCGCCCACTATCACATTACAAAAGACAATCTTTCCCAACAAACAGAAAAACCTACAAGGGACCTGCCAGTCAGCTAATCGCCCACAGGGGGCGCTACGAATACAGGTTTGAAGGCTTGTGGCCCCATTATTATAATTTAATGGTTTGTGCGTTGCAAGAGGCGATACAGCCCCCCACGTCACACCACCCCCCAACAGAAATCTGCTCTTATCTGGTCAGACCTGCTGCAGGAGCCAACCTGCAGTGCATTAAACAAGCCACAAACACACGTGGAAATGTGTGTGAATGTGTGGATGGGTATGATGCGAGCGACCGAGTGTGGAAATCAACAGAATCATGACAGTCAGATGCATACAAAGAGTTGATCAATGAAAGGATTGATTGACAGGTCACTGTAAATATGTATCTGTGAACGATCGGTGTCGCTGACGGAGAAAATGACGCAAATATCTTCAGCAGATCAAGAAAGTGACCTGGAGACAGAAATACAACTCAGAGGCGGGAGACATTGTCTTAACAAGGAGATGAAAATTGTTCTTAAATAATTCAGCATCGTAGAATTAGAGGGCACAGAAACACTGGACGAGTTTATTTTCAAATTAAATCACCTACGTATGAATTGTGCATGCTGGTGAACATGGAGGACAAATAACAGAGGTAGCTGAGCATGAAACCTGTCAACTTCACAGCCGTCTGAGTCACACCGAATGTGTGTGACAACTGTCGAAGTGGATGTGATTTTGTGTCAGATATGCTTTGGCATGTTGGAAAAGTGTTTGGGGTTAGTTTGCGTGTTGTTGTTGGGTTTTTTTTTTTTGGGGGGGGGGGTTCACACGCTCGTCATGTCTTTACCATTGACTGTCACACACACGCACACACACATAGATGGGGATAGGAGAGCATCTTCCACCGAAGCAGACTTGGTTGAAACTTTATTTCATCACGACATCTGTCACAAGCCTCCGTTGCGCCACAAACAATCAGACTCTTAAATACTTAACACGTCAAACAATAAATTAAAAAAAATGAAATATCCGAGCACATTTATTTCTCTCGCGGTCTTTTACCGCTGTACACGTGCACATGTGGAGACAGACATGTACATACAGCACGGATGCTACCCGGACTATTAAACTCCAAGCTGCCCGACACGCCACTCTCTCCAAACGAAGCGCACAGGCATGAACGGCCGGTTTCAAGCTGCCCTCTCTGTGAATTGATTCTACTATGAGCCTACACGAAACTGTGCTCGGAGCGGCGGGGTGGTCTGACACACAGTCTAGTCTCCATCTTTCGTCAAAACCACACTAAACCTTTTACATGTCGCACTACACACAATAAACCAAGAATATAATTATGTTCATCTTGCTACAACAATCCAACAGCACACGCTTTAAGAGGATTGAAGCGCTTTGCCAGCTACGATCACCCCCGCGCCGCCAAATGGAACATTCCACAATTTATTCCAGGGAAAGACTGACAGTTTTTTGGGTCATGAAGCAGCTGTTCAAGTCAGCGGCTGATCCCCCCTCCGCTGGAATAAGAAATTAGTCCATTTTAAAGTAAATAACTAAAGCCTCTGGCCGATAAGAAGGAATTATAGAATGGCGTGCAGGCTCAATTTGATGGAGAGAGAGCCCCCAAAACAGTTAAATCCAATAAATATGACCCCCCCCTCCCCCACCTCCCACCCCCTCAAAAGACTGAGCACATCGGTGCTAGTTAAGTTTTTATCAACACAAGGAAAGATGGGAGGCTATACCATCAGTTAATGTCACAGAATGGTTGTACTATTTGTGACAATAACAACAACACCAGCCTGAATAACGCTGCCAGATTCATGTTTGGGCTTTGAGAATAAATGTTAGGCCTGTGAAGGTCACACAGAATATCATCTATCTGATTCCTAATTGTCAATACCGATGTACCTGACGTCAACACTGTTTTGCCTCTATTACTGTCATCGAAAGCTCATTTTCTGTCAATTATAACTCTGCTTAGGTGGAATTTGAGGATAATTTGATGTATGGAGGGGCATGCTTTACAGTAATGGCTGTCTTTTTTGCTCTTTTTGCAGTTACTTTATTCACAAGATCATAAGATCTCCTGTCTTTCCTAGCGACAACATGACACTGAATTAATGCATTTATTGAGCAATCTCTGTTTGCGTTATTAAGTCACTTATCTTTTTGACCTTTCACAAGCGCTATAAGACTATCTGCGTAATTAATTCTTCTTCCGCTACACAAATGCCATCAAACACCTTGAGTCAATTAGTTCAACATATTCCAGATTTTAAAGCGCTTAAAGGCACTTAGTAAAGAAACATTCACATTCTGCCAACATATAATTAAGTTTCATGAACCATGCGGTATCAGATTAGCAATGTCTTTCCTGAGCTAATATAATAGTTGTTTTTGTATGCAAAGAAATATGTTACTCCCTCCTCATTGTCAGTGCTGTGGAACTAATGCCCAATGTGGTTCATAAAGCTTGCTGTGAGAGGAAATATGTCGACACCTTAATTAAGAGCAGGCCAGACATATGTCATAGATAAAGTTTGGTAAAAATTCAGTGCAGTGAAGTATGGTAGAACTTTAACAACATAATTAAGCTTAATTTTCCGTAAATAACTGTTGTTTTTTTACATCGATGACAAAATAACTTCGTTAAAACCGGTAAATCCCACCATTCAAAGTTGAAGTGCAGTCATTTTGTACATTTGCATACATAAAAATGGCAGCAGAAGATGTGTATTTATAAGATATTAGGCATGTAAACTTGTAATGTTGATGGCATCTAAAGGAAATATCCTGACTATTGTGTGGTAAAGACAAAGCCTGGAACAAAACCAAACCACTAGGAATGAATTATGCATAAAAAGTGTGTTAAGAGACATGTTAATCTGTTCAGTGTGAACGTGTTAGGTCATCAGTGTAGCTGGTGTTTTTGTTTGTGGACAAAATTTCTTACAGCAATTGCATCACAACTGTCCAGTTGCTGAAGGTGTGTAGTGTTTGGACCAAAAATGAAGGCTGCGTTCAACAGTGGGTGTGGTCATAACACTGGAATAAGAGGGAGAGGTAGTAGGGAAGGGGCCACTGCAGTGTAGTGTAATAATGACTACTCATCGGGGTAGTAAAAGTACACATTCCTTATAGAAATAAAAATACTTGTGTTACAAAAAATGCTTAAACAGATGATTGAAATTCTTTAATTTAGTAAAAGAGGAAATTTATTCTCAGTATAAAACACAGGTGAGATTGGTGCTAATTGAACCGTACATCACATAAATTTAACAGAATCAAATAGAATGCAAAAGCGAGTAAACCATTCGAACGCTGAAAATAATCAAAATCAATATACTGAAAATAATGAACAGCACACAAACATGAGAAAACACCTTGTATCAAATGAAGCCTTGTTCAGTTCTGATGTTCTGAGGCACACAGGGAATTCAAAAATAAAGTTGATGAAGAATTCTGCACCCCATGACCATGAAACAGGATGAGCAGTTTACGGTGAAAGGACAGAATAATTATCCAGTACAACTAAAGGTAATCAAGAGCCTGTTGTGTGATGGAGAAAGTCCAGATATGTGTGTTAAAGTGCAGAAAAATAAAGACTCAAGTAAGGTAAACTCAACTTAAGTCATCAAGTATTTGTATTTTGTTCCTGCAGCTTTAAGACTCAGAAGTCAGAGGGTGAACATGTTGGTGTCGGCTGGTCTGATAGTTTGTTTTCACACTAAATCTCATCGATTTTCCTCACTTATTTATTCACACCATTCTGCTTTTAAGGTAATTTATCTATTCCTTTCATTTTTTCATTTCATCTTTTTTCCCTGTCTCATACACTTGATCCATTTGTCTCTAACTCTACATTTCTCCCTCCATCTACACCGCTCTCCATCTGCTGGCCCCACGCCATCTCCTCTTCCTCCCCCTTCCCCTCTCCTCGCCTGCCCAGAGTCACCAGTCATCCACCAGCATGCGTTCCTCCTCTGGTCATAATGGAGATCATATGTTGAAGCCAGCCCTGAAACCCAACACGGGACATCCACATCAAATAAAACCTGCTGTCAGCAGCGAGGCCCGGCTCTGCCAAGGGGAGTGAAACCATATCTGTGTCTGCCTCACCAACACGCCATAAAATGGAACCCTGAAAGACCAACAGACATGCAGAGAGACAGACAGACCACACCTCTCCGGGAGACATTCCATTCCTCTTCTGCAAGGTTTTTGTCACATATTGGTTGAGGTGCAGTTTGCAACCTTTTCATGCTCTAGTCTGCCTTGTATGGGATTATTTCATGGCCGTCCTTGACGGAGAACACAGTAATGAACATGATCTTGTGTACGTGATGTTCAAGTTGCCATTTAAGATTCGTCATTATAACCCTGACTTGGACATGATAATTGTCAACTTTATTGAGACTCTCACAGAGTCCCTAAAACCTTCGAGCTGAAAGTCACATCTCATAGTGAAAAACAAAACACCTTAAGCATGTGATCTGCGCTGAGCGGGCATACTAACGCTGTGAGGTAGTGTCACTGCAATTACACTGCTGAAACACTAGTTGGCAATGGAAGCTGCTGTTGTGGAGAGTCTTTTTGTGTATTTGAGATGTCGGTCACTGGAGCTATGCAAATGGATCACATCATTTTCAGTTGGAGCAAATAAAAGTTGAATCAGCCTACGATCCATTTAAGTCAAAAGTAAGCTTAAGAGAATGGTCAGAGCAGATGCACATCTGCCTCTTCTGTGTGAGAAAAATGTCAGTTAATATATCTGGGTTGTTTGGGGGGGGGCAGGGGGGTTCAAGTGTCATCATTGTAAACATCCTAAAAAAAAGGATTATGAAAGAAAAACAAAAAAGTAAAGAAGCTAAGTAATCCGTCTTCAAGGTAACACTCTTTAGCTCATGATTATTTCATCAGACCTGCACAAAAGTGGGGCAGGTCAACACGGATGGTGTAGATTTAAACGTCAGGCAGAACTCACTCCTTGCACTTATGCCTAAGAAAACGAATGCACCATGATTCCTATTTAAAACCACTTTTCACCCAAAAAATGTAGTCTGCCCAAAAAGAGTCTTTTTGCCTTTCAAGTGATAACTTGAGCTCACAAACGCATTTTTTTTCACTGCGACAATTCCTCTCTGATCACAGGACGCAGAAAGTGCCAGCCACATATGTTTAGCTTGAAGCTAATGGTGCCCAGTGGTCACCACGTGAAACTGAAATGGAAATCTTATGTAAGTTCATAATACCGGATATTGCGCGTGAGTTTGTAAAATGACATTTTTGGGCTGTGACTGGCTCTTTCTGCAATCTGGAACCATGAAGTAATGCAAGAGTGAAAACCTTCTTGTAAGCTCAGGATATTTCATTGTGAGTACTTGAGATGCAAAATAAACTTTTTGTGTGAAGGATTACTTCAACCCAATCCATGAGCTTTCCTTACCCTAATCATGTGTTTTTGTGCCTAAACCTCATCAGACCTCAAGTACAGTGTTGTCTCAATTATGTTAAAATATTTCCACTAAGAATAAAAAGAATGACCAGCATTTTGCACGAGGTTCTCACAGCAGGGGTTTGTGCAGGCACACTGATGGCTTACGTTGCTGGCCATTGGGTAAGATTCCTAAAAATGCACAGTGTCACATCTGTGTGGTCCGATATCAGGAGAGACAGCAAAGCTGAGCATGTGAATCTAGTTTTCTTGGACACGATCTGAGGAAATGACTGGAAGTTTTTTTCACAGTCAATTCAAGCTAAAAAGATTTTCTCTCCAGTGTGGGACTTCCTGTGTTGTGTCACACACATATGGCCCACCACCACTCAGTGCATCAGACATCACCCTTTCTTAGCAGATATAACTAAGATTGAATTGCCCCTCCAGTACCCTGTGTCTGAATAGTGGAGATAGAGATCCAGAGTAAGAGTAGGAAGATGGATGGCGTAGTGGCGGTGATGGTACTGCTGCTGGGGGAATGTGGAAGCTGGAGTGCCCTGTTGTTCGTCAAGTAGCTGAGAGATCAGATGCTATCGGGCCAGGAGGTGTCTGCTCTGCTCGGCTCTGCACACAGCAGATAGTTTACGTAAAGGATAAACAGTGACCCGAGGTTGTAATCCACTTGCAGGCCACGCAGGAGCTGTGTGGATTACTGTAGCCTCTCCACTTGTTTTACACCTCAAGAGGTTCCTAATTGAGCTAAATCTCATTATTTATGGCTGGAGATGGAGACAGTCATCAGAGTGGTTGGTGCGTCTTTAAACAGATCAGTCAGGAGCTGCGTCTGTTAATGTGAGGTTGCACACGACACGCATTCAGTTCCCATGTTGCTCTCATGAGAGGCCTTGAGTGGGAGAGGAAATGTTCTGTGGCCATACACTCATCAGCACATTTAGAAATGAGCATCACATCCCCTGTAAATGACAAAGTTAATATTCTAATAAAAGAATTGTTAACAATATATTACCCTTTCCATTATTTCTTCTGATTTAATGAATCCAACTGATGCAGAATATTCATTTGAAGCAGCTACACAGACCAGCAATTTCCCGTATTATTAAAATGCAGGGATGGTTGATATGAAGATATAAAGATATGAAGTTTCATTGCAGGCTGATATGAGAATTATGAATGGTGACAGGGGGCACCAGCTGACCCTGTATGGAGCTGTGGTGCTGAGGGGTCTGCAGCTCCACTGATAGACAATAGGCAAGATAAACTCCAAGAACAGCGCACATAAATGTCACGCTTTCCAGACGGCTAATAAAAAAGGAACAGGACTCACGATAAAAGCTGCATTAGAAGAGCAGAAGAAATGAAATTAAGCAAGAAAGCAAGGCATAGGGGGAGAAGAGTGATTAGTATGTTAATACATTTCAGACAAAAGGGGAAATGATATCAAACAAAATGGAGATTTTGCAAATATTTGGAAATGGTAGGTAGAGCAGAGCGAAAACGTGGCTGGAGATTCTATAAACCTCTCGACAGTGTGTGTTTCTGTGTCTGTAATGTACATTGAAATGGCAGCATCCCTGAGCAACAGCGGAGCGATGAGCGGAGAGTTTTTGCTATGTTACATTTAACAGGCTTCACCCAAAGAATACAACAAACACACAGCTGCAGACAACGCCAGACACTGAAGCCAAACAGTCACCGTAGACGGAGGAAAGGTGAAGTCTTGCGAGAAAAAAAAGAATGTGGAGCTGCTGTAAGAGGGACCTGGCACACAGATGCTACAATTACAGTGAGCTCCAACATGGAAAACCCAGGGAGACACTATAAAACCTCAAGAGAAGGGTCTTTGTTTTTGGATGCCAATGAAGGGATAGCTTATCTGGATAGCACATGATTTATTGAGACATGTTACATTTTTCCAAAAATTTACATCAAAGAACCTGGATAGCTCCAGTTTTTACACCGAAAGGGCTCTTCATTACCCGTTCACGTGGTTTCAGTTGTTTGATTTCACTCTCAGAAAAGTGATGATATGCTTATTATGACAGCCACACCAGAGGTAGTGTGATCACTCATGTGCATCTGTTTTTTTTTTTTGCAGATTTTGATGAAATCTGATGCATTTTGGAGGAGAGTTTTGGAGGAGACCTGGATGTCAATTCTAGATGCTGAATTTTGATCATTGTTCTAAATCATAGCAAGTTATAGCTATTAATAATACTTCTTTTCACGTCATTGATGAGTTTCGTTTAAATTCCTTCAGTTCACTTGAAATGGTTGAGCGAAGAATGTCTTAGCCACTGGAAATCCTTTTTAATCTAGGAATCTCCAGAGGACCTATTTTTGATACAATGGCTAAGAAACATTTAGCTGATTTTAATGAAATTTATTGAGGCTGTGTATCATAATTAATGGGATGAATATTAAGCCCCCTGAGAATGTATGGGTCCCAATATATACCAATTTAATACCATCACAAATAAACATGAGGTTAAATGAATCGCTCTCTCACTGTTCCAATGAAGTCTGAACATTTATGTGAAGGTAGACCCGATGGTAAAGTTGCTGTACTGAATCACATTCGATACTGCAGATAATGACATGTTGGAGATTTGTACCTTTGTACTTCAGCTAATGGCAGAACCACTAAAAATGCCTAACATTTAGGCCTGGTCTTAATTTCCTAAATCTACTTTAATTAAGCTTTAAGACTTTTTTTTTTAAAGGTAATATTGGTTGGGGTAGTAGAAGAGTTTGGGTTGATTAGTGAAGGTCCTCACAAGCATAGAGTTGCAATCATGTGGGCGATTGCAGATGTGGCATTAGTTATTTTGTCAAATATCGGCCCTTAGCAAACACACATCCAATATGTTCTCCTGGTAAAGGCATTTGTTCGTAATATTTTATACCAATAACCAATGCCACCTATATATCTGCTCCCAGTTACACCAGTTTGTGTTTGTACATGGTAGTCGTGGCTACCAGTGGTGTTACCAGCCTCTCTGTCCAAACAAAGTGGAACAAATTCATATTATGAGCTGTTTAAAGTTTGGATGCATTGTACATTACATGATATTTCTTTTGAAATTAGGTGTGTATCATTAAGTGTTGATATTTGGGGCATTAATACACAGGCACAACAGCTGATGTGACAGCTGCTTCGATGTAGTGACCTACAGTCTGAGCTTTTATCCCCCATAAACGCGGGTGTATGAGAATAATTACATATTTGTTGTCCTTATTTTAACAGCTAAAGAAAAGTTCTGGTTGGGTAAGATTGTTTGATCATTTTCAATTCCATAGGAACTGCGCAGGAAATATAAAAATGACCCCAAAGCCCAAAACTGTTCTGGGTGTTTGCATTGGAGTGTTTTGCCCTGTCGTTGAGGTCCATGAAGTCATGAGATGCAGACCCCAGTAGACCTGAAGCTGCAGACACTCAGCCTCTTTGAAATATTTGAAAAAAAACAATATGAATAAAAGCAATTTATCTATAAAAGTGGACCAGCCAAATATAGCAACATAAATGATCGAGTTTTTCCACCCAAATGGTCTGGATTTAAGAGTGAAATATAACAAAGTTCAATACCAAACAATTGCTGCACAAAGGGTCCAGCTGCTTATATTTTTTGTGCATCATTCTTTCTCTTTCTGCCAATGCTTGTTTATTCTTTAAAATAATCAAATTTTGCAGGCAATCAGCTTCTTACCCTCTTCCAGAAAAGTGCTTTCATTGCGCAAAAGATATTGTAATTCCTGGTCTTGGTAGTTCATAATCATAATCATCATTCTTACATTTATATCATATAATTCTCAACTGAAAGTATGAACGATCAAAAAAATCTCTCTCTCTGGTTGGATCCAGAGTCTTTGTCTTACAAGAATCCCTAGGCCTGAGTATCATGCTATACTAATTTAATCCCAAAATTTATGTTATTCCATGTTCTGGTTCAGTTTCATTAAAAGTGAATTTCATCCAAATTTACCGAAAAAAATTATATATGTATTTAGATATTGACTATCATATAAAAGTAGTTCTTTTTTTTAACAAGAACTTGATCAAGATAGAATATTTCCACAAAAATTCATCAAAATTGACATGGCCTATATGCATCGGAGTATTATACGTGAGAGAGAATGTGTGTGTTTGTGTGTGTGTGTGTGGGTGTGTGTGTGTGTGTGTGGCCTGAGGTGTGTCATCTCTTCCATCGATTGTACCTGTGTGAGTAAACATCTGTTTTTCTATAAACATGGTAACATTCAGGTTCTGTAGTCAGACTGTGTATTTTACAGTAATGCAGCAGGCAGCAGAAAGAATGATCATTTCTCTTTGTGTGTGTGCTCGTGTGTTTGATGTGTGTGCTTGTGCGGGCGTGCATGTGTGTGTGTGTGTGTGTGTGTGTGTGTGTGTGTGTGTGTGTGTGTGTGCGCGCCCTGGTCATTGTGAGAGGAGCTGGCAGCAGCTACCTCTCGCCTCTTCGCTCCTGCAGTAATCAGTAAGAGTGGAGGCCTGGCTCTCTCTCTACCTCTTGCTGTCTGTGGTTTGTTCGCATACCGTCTCAGCCCAGTGGGTAGGAATGTGTGTGTGTGTGTGTGTGTGTGTGTGCGCACGCGTGTGTGTGTGTGTGTGTGAGCCTTTATACAGTATGTGTTCTCATGTGTCTTTGAGAGTGTGTGGGCCTAAACTTACATATTTTGTGAACAGTGCTGTGTTTATCCATCTTTGCGTGTGTATGTGTGTGAGTAGGTGTGTTTGTGTGTGTGTGTGTATGTGTGTGTGAGAGAGAGAGAGAGGGAGAGAGAGAGAGAGAGTGCATTTGTCTGCATGAACAGGGGGTTGAGGTTGCAGCACTGTGAAGAAGAAAACCTGAAGATAGTTTCCCTGCAGTAAACAGTACACACGCACACACACACACACACACACACACACACGCACGCATGCACGCACGTGCGTGTGCACACACACACACACACAGCTATCACAGTGTGTGCCTACATCTAATGATAAAAAATAAAACCAAATTCTACTAAAGGAAGCTGCCTAAACCTTGGTCCTGGTTAATATTAGTATTCTAGAATTTTTCTTCAGGGTACAGACTTCATTTGCGATATGTTGGTATGTATCAGAATAAATCCAGTTGGAGAAGAGCTGTCTGTTTTCATTTCTTTCCCTAGAAAGCAAAGCAGACATAGAAGAGTATCTGCAGAGTTGTTTTGCAGTCATATGCAGACAGAAGAGGACCATTAAAAAATAACTGTTTATACCTTTTCCCAGACAGTCTGTGGACACGGTGAGCCTCTGCCATTTCAATGAAACAGACGTAGACAAACACATGTTCTTCTATCATCCTGAAAATGCTCCTCAATCCCTCCACAAAATCTCCACCCAGTTCTTACCTAAGATAAAGTCAACTGATGGACAACATACTTACAATAATGTACAACAGGTCTTAAAGGGAATAGTCACTAAAGGGTCATTATCAACTTCTACTCATGCCGATGGAAAGTTAAGTGAAGTTTTTGTAGTTAAAAAAAACCCCACTGTTTTCTGTTTCACAGAACCAGAGGAATGTGTTGCAGTAATCTCCCAAACAATTTATAAACCCGCCCTACTGCTGTCTGAAGTGTTCTGAAGCCCCTACATGTGAACGTGTTCAAAAAACAAACAAACAAACAAAACTCAGCGATAGTGACATGATGATTGAGTTCTCCCTTTTGGGCGATCTGTCTCTTTAATCTCCAAAATTTAAAATCAGGAAGGGGCGAAAGGGCTTAGTCTCGATTTGGTCCTCGGAAAGATACATCAACGTTGTGTATACGCTCACGCACACGCTCCTACTATCAATATCAAGTTCATTAATGAATTGCGGCCCCTGAACAAGGCCTGACGCAGGTTTAGATTACAGCGGCTTGGCATGTTCCCTCAGCTGATATAATCACAACGTGATGAGAGGTTGCGATGACACACGAACAGAAAGCATTGGATGCCTCTTCAATACATGTCACCGCTTAGATAACCCACTTAACGCCATATTGTGATGACTCTGCAGTCGTGGCAAAAATTCATGGTGTTGTAGTGTCATCGCATTTAAGGCTTATTACTTAATTACAGTGAAAATATTTGGCTCCATTTGGCTCATGGAGTTACTTCAGAGAATCCGGAGAAACAAATTAAACTTTTAATCGCCAAAAAAAAATGAAACAACACAACAAAAAACATAATTTGAACTGCATCATGTCCTGCATCATGTTCACCTGCTAATAGGTCCTCTGTGACTGGAGGTGATTTTCCAGCAAAGTAGTCATTGTTATGTATCCAACTCTCTTTTTTTAAGCTTTATTTTAATAATGAAATCAGAGCAATGGAAAGACTAAACATAACTACCTGATTCTATTTGCTATTCAGCCTGTGAATCATACTGGATCATTTGTTCTGATCCCTGACTGGAGAGCTCAGATTCACTCAGTCATATATTCCGACTAAGCTGTTTACAGGGCTGAGGAAAATGAATATTCCACGAATAATCCTGTTTACATGCGGAAATGCAAATTGCAACTTTAGCAAGGTTTGTCTGAAAGACTACAGGCAGAACTATCATTGTCATTACTGAGCCATCATTGTTTCCCTCCTGTCCAGTTAAGGTACAGCACATTATAAGAATTTATGGGACAAAATATCTCCTATTGTACAGTCATGAAAGAAAAGTGAGGCATAGTTCATGCTGTTGTACTGTTAACATATTTTGTGACATGTTCAAGCAATAAGGAAACCAGTGAATGTATTCGGTAATTCTTCACATGACTTTTATTGCTTGTTTGCAGTCTTCGTGTTAGCAATAAACTGGCGCATAAAAAAATCCTGAGTCCATGTGATGCAAGGTTTCAACCTGCCAAAAAGACCTGACTCCAGACACGTATGTTGAATATGCAGCGTTCGGAGGATGCTCCTAAAACCTGACTAATATCGACATATCCCACATATCTTAATCAGAAAACTCTGGGAGGAATATTATCATTATCTGAGTAATAATGGAATATTGGTGTGCATATAAATGTTCTGACGAACCTTTCCTTACATCTTTCATTCTGCATCCTTACCTTTATCCTGTTTGCTCTTTTTCAGCCCGGTCGGTCGAGGCAGATGGCCGCCCACACAGCTCCCGGTTCTGCTTGGCACCTCTGTCTGTTTTTTGAAATGTAGTTTGTCATTGTCACTGTCACAGAAAGGCTTGCTCACGGGGAACTTTTGGATCGCTCTAAACTAGATGATTTAAAAGAGTGGAGTTCTAGGCCTCTCTTTGTAGAGTGGCTTAGTCAACTTTTGCTGTGATTTGGTTCTATATAAATGGAAGAGACTTGAAGAAGTAATGAGTCAAGTGGGAATGTCAGTAAGACTAACCAGTCAAACAAAGATGCTAATGCTCAGTGATGGCAAACCAGCAGCTGATGTGGAGGCCGGGTCCAGGACAGAATCAATCTGCTCAGATCACCACTGGGGACTGCGTCCGTCCGATAGAGCCTGTAAAGCCTAAAGCATTGTGCTGTGCAGGTGCTGACCACCAGGAAGCAGGGCAAGTGCACTGAACACAGAAATTAGGAATGCAAATGTTTATTTTCTAATAAGTATAAAAAATCATAATTGCAATAGACTTGGACTGGAAACGGTGGGATGTATTTGACCCTGGTTGTTTGAGCCACGTTGTGCGATAGGGTGTAAATCATCTGTCATAGGAAATATATATTGTTTAATATAGTCTATCTAGCTTTGAGAGAGGGTTGTTAGGATTCTCCTTGAAAGATTAGCATGTCTAATGAGTATTACTGTCACATTGTCCATGGTTTAGTTCGCCTCAGAAGAAGACGACTGACTCCCTGGTGAAATTCATATTCAACAATGATCCAGCAGCGCGTCCTCCTGCTCCACAAGGGAGGCTGCGGGTCAACTGGAATATGATGTCAAATCTTTAATTCAGTGTAAAGCATGGCAGGATCGTAACAGGTGTGACCTACAGACAAAGAAAAAGGTTTGAGCAATGACAGGCACGCAAGAGAGAAAAAGGCTTTTCAGCGCAAAGAATCAATTATATATTTAAGAAGGATGTTGTGTTGGCTTAATTTAAAAAGCCTGAAGTCAAAAACTCAAGAAGGCTTTACGATATATTTAAATTGTTTGCCGCCACACTTACTTTAAAATGTATTTTATATGTTAAATCACGGGCTGCACGGTGGTGCAGTGGTCAGCACTGTCGCCACACAGCAAGAAGGTTCCAGGTTCGAGTCCCAGCTCCGGCACAGGATCTTTCTGTGTGGAGTCTCCATGTTCTCTCTGTTCCTGTGTGGGTTCTCTCTGGTACTCCAGCTTCCTCCCACAGTCCAAAGACATCAAGAGGGGACGAGGCTGATTGATACTCTAAATTGACCGTAGGTGTGACTGTGAGTGTGAATGGTTGTCTTTCTCTATGTGTTGGTCCTGTGATGGACTGGTGACCTGTCCAGGGTGAACCCTGCCTCTCACCTGTAGCTGCTGGGATAGGCTCCACCCCCCCGTGACCCTTAACAGGAATAAGCAGAAGAAAATGGATGGATGAATGGGTTTACCGTTTGTAGGTATGTACAGTGGGAAAGGGTACAGGTGACAGCTGTAACCTCCAGATTTCCACAGACGGGATGGATGGATGTTAAAGCACCAGTATCTCACAGTATCTAGAGGTGTTGTGGAAGATTTCAACCCGTCACCGAACCCCTCTCTCTTCAAGAATGACAGAGAACTTACAGTAGCCTGCAGGATAAATAATATATGATATTAAATTTGTCAACATCTGGCTTTTCAAACTTTTACCATCACAAATATGTTCGACAGCCCGAGTAACCCCTTTTGCAGGTCTCAATAAAAAGAAAGTTTTATTGCTCTCCATAGGTAAATGACAATGTAAGCTATGAATATTAAAACACAGTTGTAGGAACGAGGGGAATAATTTTCCCTCTATGGTGACAAGAAAACGCTGAGGTGCAGAGAAACAGGAGTCCTGCAGAAACATGGTGCCTCACACTATATTGCATCAGTTTGGTTCATTTATAACATTTGCTAGCGACATCAGTAGAAGCCCAGTTGAGAGGAAGGATCTCCACGACAACACACTGTAACGTTTGATTTCACTAAGTTTAAAAAAAGTAATCGAAAAAGTGGGTTCATAAGATTTCTTAATATTTTGACACACACAGGTCTGCTGGATCCAACCGAAGAGTGGTATAAAGCCAGAAAAAAAAGGTCGACATTAACTTAAAGCATGTGACATGACATGTTTACTTTTTAAACATTTAAGTGAAACCACAATCTTTTCCTAAGTTCACCAAAGTGCTTTAACTGTCTAAATGTAACCACATGCAGTACTGAGCATGCAAACCCTGACCAGAGTCCCGAGCATTGACATCACCTTGTATTTCTTTCGGCAAAAGAATTGCTGGAGTCTTAGACATTACAGATCACCTTATGATTCTATTTCATGTGAAAATAATTTAAAAAAAATAACAACCAAAAAACAGTGGATATGGTGTTACATGGCTCAGAGGTAGAGTGGCCAGCTAGCAACCGAAGGTTCGCTGGTTTGATCCTCACTTCCCCCAGTGACCATGTCGAAGTGTCCTTGAGCAAGATATTGAGCCCCTAATTGCTCCTGATGGCCGTGTGACAGACTGGAGACCCGTCCAGGGTGAACCCCACCTCTCACCCAGCGTCAGGTGAGATAGACTCCAGCCCCATACGAGCCTTAACGGATAAGTGGTATGGAAAATGGATGGATGGATGGATTTAGTATTACTCTTTTAAGTTACTTTAAAAAAATGGACACATTTTCCTCCATGGTATCACTTCCATGTGTGGACATAGATAATGGAAACTTACCTCAACACCTTCCTATTGTTTGTTACAGTTTCTGTGGTTAATGATTACACGACGTCAGCGACTCGTCCAGGTGCTGCTTGGTGGATCTGAATGAAGCTGTTTGTGGCCTTCCCTGACCTCTGGATCCCCCCCCTCCCAAACACACACACACACACACACACACACACACACACACACACACACACACACACACACAAAGATGTGTCTCTAACTGAAAAAAGACAGCACAACATGCTCCCATTTCTCTCTCTTATATTTGAGCTCATCCAAAGCCACCACCCAGTCTAATTCCAGCCTGCATCTCAGAGACTGGAAAAAAAGGAAAACACAGTCGTAAACACGCCAGATTAGGTCAGAGTTGGTTTCATAACCACTCCATGACCTCTTTACTTTCTCTCTCTCTCTTTCTCTTTCTTTCTCTTTTCCTTTCCTTTTCTCTCACTCTTGTTCTCTCTAGTTCCTTCCTACACCCTCTGCTTTTCATCTCTCTACTATTCTGCAGACCAATCTGTCTTCTATTTGGCTTTGCTCTCTTTTCCAATCTTCCCTATCCCCCACTTGCTTTTATGTGCTCTATCTTCACACTCTTTCGCCCATTTTATAAGGTCCCGCTGTACCTCTAAACTTCACAAGTCCCGTGCTCCTTATATTTCCCTTTTTCCTTTTCTCATTTCTCTTTTTCTCTTTTCCTCACCTTAGTCGCATAGAATTTATTGGCCTTTTTTCAGTGCTATGGCCCTCTTAGTCACTGACTCTCAATGCCCAGCGTCTCAACATGGCAAAAAAACATTTCATAAAAGCATCTATAGCAAATTCAATATATAGATGAGTTCCAGCAACCATAAAAGGACAGTGAGATTGATGAAATGCCGTCGTGTCGTGTTGTCCTGGAGGATGAGCAGATATAAAAAGCACGTTTGGTGCACTTGCAGAGTTTAAGTGCAAAAATCCCTCAAGATATTTGTTTGTCACCCTCTCGCTTTAAAGGTTTGACCTCAGTCTGTGTTCAACTGATTGATTTTAATCATTCTAAAACAAAAAGTTTGTGTCGTTTTTGCAACATGAAATGCTCTTTTTTTGTTTCCAGTGGAAAATTGGTTGAAATAGGGATAAAGCTTATAATTTTACCTGTGAATGAATCATGTATCAGTAATGGGAACAGGGCATTGCACTTTTCCTCTGTTCTTTGAACGGGTAGACAGGCTGGTTAATCGTAGTATAATAACACACATTGCATGAGGCAGTTGTTGGCTTAGTTAGTTTGGGATTTACACGCACTGAATTTCACCAGAATCTCTAAAAGTCTTTAAAACTAGTGTGAAAACTCACGTAACTTGCTTAAAAGAAGAGGCCTGATTCAGGCTGTATTTCCTACAAAAACCTATTTTATTTCATTTTATTTTATTTTACAATTAAAGAAATAACCAGCCAACCAATATCCACAGATTTTTCCTGTCAGGGAATGAGAGATAAAAGCAGAAGGAGTAGCACGAAGCCCAGTTGAGACTGGTCATCTAATCCATATCTGGGCCAAAGGACACTATCACTAGAATATCCACAGCACATTGAAATATATTCCTACTAAACCTCGACATTGTCTGATGTAAATGTGTGGTCATTAATTTACGGCTGGTTCCAGTGTGAAGATGAGAAAAATAGAGTCCGCACGAAATATGCAGATTATTTTACATATTATCATGAGTATATGAAATTTCACAATCTGGCTCATTTTAAACATATTGCATCATACGTGTGTTTACCACAATGGCATTTTCTGATCCACTGAAACAAATCAGTATCATCAAATCTCCTGTGTGGGTTTGTCGAGCACAAATTCCTCTTCAGGAATGGATCTTGTATGATTTATTGACCATAAAATTCATTGATCACAGCTTTCCAGAAAAAATGTAATGTAACTGATTGTTGGAAACAAATAGAATTGCTGCCAGGCACATTTGTGACCAAATATTCTGTAATCAGTTGTGGTAATTTAATTAGTCAAGAAAGAATGTGATTAATCAAATCAATTAGATTTCACTATGAAACATAAATCATGTTCCCCCCGTCTCATTATCAACCTCAGGGTGGACACATGTATGTGTGTGTGTGTGTGTGTGTGTACTTGCTACATATTGAGGACTAGAATACGTATTTAACCAACAGAGTGAGGACATTTTTGGAAAGTGAGGACATTTTAGCTGGTCCTCACTTCTTCAAAGGGCCATTTGAAGGTCAAGACTTGGTTTTAGGGTCGAGGTTAGGATCAGGTTCTGGTTAGGTTTAGGGTCAAGGTTAGGGTCAGGCAGTCAGTTGAGATGGTTTGGCTTAGTGTGAGGGGCTAGGGAATGTATATGTCAGGGAAAGTCCTCACAAAGATATTAGTACAAGGGGGGGTGTGAGTGTTTGTGTGTGTGTTTGTCTCTGTGTGTCTCAGTGTGCTACTGTGTCCAACTGTGTTAGTGAGAGAATGTAGGCTTCAGCACCAACCATCTTATCTACTCTGTGTGTATGTGTGTGTGTGTGTGTGTGTGTGTGTGTGTGTGTTTGTGTGTGGGCGTGTACTGTTAGTGTATATATGAGAGTAGCTGGAGAGGAGAAAGAGAGGGATAAGCACTTGCAGCCTGCAATTATGGGTAATTTTCCAACAGCAGCAAAATTAAAACCGCCCCAAACAAAACAAAGAGGGCACATTTACTCCCTGGACGGGTCTGTCACTGATGCACACCACAGAGTGAGAGTGAGAGAGTGAGATGAGCGTTAGGCAGGCAACGTCTATTCTTCAAATATTGACAAATGACGTTAGTCATGTTGTTGAATCAGTTCAGTTCAACACTCCCCTCTCTTGACCCTGATGGGGACAAGGTTTTCCTGGTCACTATATAGTCCCTCCATGATGTAGAGCACCATAATACGGCTGCATGCATAATTCAAAACAAATGTTCATGTCCAGCTCTGATAGAGACATGCCTCTATGATGTCTTTTCACCAGTAAGATTCTATAGTCAAACAGGATAATAATTCATACTGTCACTGCAGAATGACTCATTGTATGTCTATTGGAGTTTACGGAGAAGAAATCAAAAACCTTGATGGCTGAATTATGAAAAAAATTATAATAATTACATCTCAGTGAATTCTCATTCTGCGTCCTTGTCTCTAATCCTTTCCTCTTGTGTCAGTGAGGCTTTTTTAGTATCTCCACACTTTGACCCTTGACCTCCCCTCCATCCTCAGGTCAATACTGTATTTTAAACTGTCAAATACTTGGATTTATGACCGATCAGCGGCTGAGCTTTGCGTTTCATTAGGTACTTTTAGCGTGCGATAGAAAGCACGGCGAGACCTGTCGCATTGTTTTTTGATTTATGAGGTTTTTGTACTCATTTGTTGCTGAGGACACAACAAGGAAACTTGGAGGTAAAAACAATGTTCTGTAAGTGAATAGTTTATCTCTTATACACTCTCAAACCCTCACAAGCCAGCTCTGAGATGGATGAGGGTAAAGTCAGGTACAATAGGTGTGACTCATCCTGAACTGAGAATCACCAGCAGAGGAATTATAAGCCAGTATGCATATGAGAGCTGTGCTACCATGACAACTCACAATGATATAAATATTTCTCTCAATGTCTTCTTACCAATTGCCACTTTGCAGTCTTATTGGTGGGGAGCACATCTCATTTACCTGAGAACTTCCCTTTAATGCTTTGTTTGTCCACAGAGTGACTTGATTGGAGAGCAGATCCACCGTTTCAGGAGTTGGGCCCTCCTATTCAACACTTTGGTGTCTGAAATATTATGTTATGGTGGAATCAAAGGGTGAGAGAGATGTTTTCGGCCTCTGTTCATCCTCTGCTTTAACTTTTGGTTTTACGTTGTCAACTGGTCCCTTTGTGAAAGTGACATGATGTTCTTTAGAGTTAGCATAATGATTCACTTCAGCTGGGCTCTGGCTAGCTGGATTAAACAGATAGGAGCTGCATATTTTCCTTGGACATAGACACAAAATGAGGATAACTAAAAAGGAAACCTCACTTACCTAAACCTGTACATTAGGCAACTGTAACAAAGATCCCTTGGCAGGTGAAGCTACATGAGAAGAATCAAGCACCAATTCAATTACCTAAGGGGGTGTAGTATTGACGTTTTCATCATGCTTGTAAATGTGACACCAGGGATAAATGCAGCCACCTACAACGCCATGCCATCACTCCTGTCATCTCTGTCTTTTCGGGAGCCTGTTTCGAAGCTCTCACCACCACTACAACCTCGGTCCCATCCTGATGGCGCCCATGCCATTAGCAGCAGCTCTGCTTCCCTCATTTTGGAGAGCTGTGTACTTATAAAAGATCTTGACATGGACATACATGTACACCTGTTTGTGTACAGGTTTAATAGCAGGGTAACATAACATGACCTCCAAATTCATAATATCCTATTTTTCCTGATTACATTCCCTCGTTCATAATCATCTGGACTGAAAATTTGGTGTCATCCCTCTTAAAATAAACAGTGAATAAGGACATCATTGCATGTCTGTTTAATCTAAATTGTTGCATAAAAAAAGTCTAAAAAAAATCCTTTCCTTTCCTTTCCTTTCCTTGTCTCTCCAGTCCTCTCATGCCTGAGGCCACCGTTATTGTTGCTGTTGTTTCCAGTGACACCAGAAAGACCATCATTAAAAGTCATCCAGCAAATAGCCCTCAGTGCAGTAATCCCATCAAAAGGAAACAGGGTAACAACTCCTGTCTAATCCTTCATTAGCGTGGCTCCTCCCCTCACATCCTAACCCCAGTCCACCAAAGCATCCGTAATTAGCTCAGCACTAACGAGCCACCAGAGGTAGCACTAGCTGCTCCAGTGCATGTTGAAGTTCAAAGCGCCACTGGAGGAACGGCACAAATCGATCTCTGTAACTCAGAAACCACTGACATCCAGTAATGAATATGTGAATTGTTTGAGTAATAACTCCATCACAGGTCTTGGGATTGATCCAGATGTTTACAGATGTGCAGAGCATGAAGCCATGTGTTGCCTCTGCACATGCTGGAAATGTCCTGTGCCTTATCACTGGGTTTGGGCTGCCAGCTCTTGTGTGTTGACTCACACCTTCTGCTATTTCAATGAGAACAAACTGTTCTGCTGCCAGTTCATCGTCTGTCCCATTGCAAGCGCATTCATATAGAACAGGTCTGACTTGTAGTACATCCTGAGTGAAGCAACAATTAACTTCTTTGCTGCACAGGTGTAATGGAAGTGACTTCAGTGTGACAAGACATGTCTGCAAATCTGATCCAAAAAAGGTACAGAATGAAGTGAGGAGCCAATATTTCACTTTAATGAAACAGGATGAGCTTTAAAAAAAGATTTATCATGAGCTTATAGGACTTAGGTACAGTGTTGAGGTAGTTATACAGATTAAGAGTACTTCATTAGTCCTAAAACTGCAATTCAGTTCAGTCTTGGTTTCAACGTGACAGCAGAGTACAGATCAGTGGGTCATACGCCAGAGCCTTAGCCCACTCTTTATAAAGACAACAATGCACATGAAGTAGAGAGGTGGCTTGCAGGTTGGATCCTCTTAGTATTTAGCAGCCTATGAAGGAATTTATATCTATTATCCATGTGGGCGCAAAATAGTTCCTTCCTAGGGGTATAACAAAAAGTATAAATCCTTCCAATTTCAGGGGACATAGTCAGAGCCAGACAAGTGAAACACACCACTTTAGTGACCAAGCAACCACCTGATCCACCCCCACCCCTGCAGCATTCTCAGTTCCTCTCGTCCAAAAAGTCAAAATGGCGACAGTCATTACATTGAATTCAAAGCTTCCATTTCCAATTCAAAAGCCACAAGAGACAGTTCTGTCATTTTCTTATACAGTCTATGGATATGATGGACAGAAACAAGGCAGGCAGCCCAGCATGGAAGGCTGAAGGTGTAGAGGGTGTTGCTTTAAATCTTTATAATTCGGGCCTGAGCCTGACGGTACTTCAGGCGAAGACCCTGTTATGTTTGCTCGGCAGAGCAACACATTAGCAGCACTAAAAACATTCAAAACACACACTAAACAGTGTCCCAGCCCCCCCCCCCCAACACCCATGAGGCAGCTTGGCCAGACGGCCTGGAGCTGGTTTTCACATACACACCCATTCAAAACCTGGTACTGGACTGTTCTTGCTGTCAATGAGCGCGCAATATGTGCATAATGCGCATAACGCGCATCATCTAATTTCACCCCCTGAACATGCATGAAATTCGCTGAAATTCGGCACACTTGTCCAGTCTGGCTAAACATTCACTAATCAAAAAAAAAAAATTACGAAAAAATTTATAGCGCCACCTACAGAGCCACACAACTAAAAGATAATCTGGAGCACTATAACTCCTCCCACGAATGTCCCATAGACATGGGACCAACACCGTTGGACTCGTCTCATCAAGACGAACAATTCATACACTCTGACCCCTCACCTATCTACAACAGAATGTCCACAAATTGGACAAAACTGTCAAAATGAGGACTTTTTCTTCTCCCCCAACAAAATCTATCTCCTCCTAGGGCATTAATGGTATCGCTTCCAAACTTTCACACATTACTCTCCCAACTGTGCTGATTAAAATGTGCTAAAAATGTTTATCTGAATTGCTCGGTTTGGATTTTATAAGCCCTCAAATTGGGGGAGACACATTTCGTGCTTACAATGGAAGCCTATGGGGAGACAGTGTACTCTCAGGGCACATACTGTCAGAAAAAAGCTTCTCGCGTCTACACCATACATCCCACAGCTTTAAAAAACACACCACTGCATTCCTGACAAAAAACCCTACAAAAATATGGTATTATGTGTCACTTTTGACCAACGTGTGCCGACTTATTCCACTTTTCCACACTACAATTCTGTTAATCCTCCTCTGCTCTCCACTAGAGCACAGATCAAAGACAGAGCAGTGGGGGAGGGGTTCTTAAAGGGCCAGCTCTCAGCTCTGCTCTCTCTCCAGCACAGATCAAAGACAGAGCAGTGGGGGAGAGGTTCTTAAAGGGCCAGCTCTCAGCTCTGCTCTCACTCTAGCACAGATCAAAGACAGAGCAGTGGGGGAGGGGTTCTTAAAGGGCCAGCTCTCAGCTCTGCTCTCCACTCTAGCACAGATCAAAGACAGAGCAGTGGGGGAGAGGTTCTTAAAGGGCCAGCTCTCAGCTCTGCTCTCTCTCCAGCACAGATCAAAGACAGAGCAGTGGGGGAGAGGTTCTTAAAGGGCCAGCTCTCAGCTCTGCTCTCACTCTAGCACAGATCAAAGACAGAGCAGTGGGGGAGGGGTTCTTAAAGGGCCAGCTCTCAGCTCTGCTCTCCACTCTAGCACAGATCAAAGACAGAGCAGTGGGGGAGAGGTTCTTAAAGGGCCAGCTCTCAGCTCTGCTCTCCACTCTAGCACAGATCAAAGACAGAGCAGTGGGGGAGGGGTTCTTAAAGGGCCAGCTCTCAGCTCTGCTCTCACTCTAGCACAGATCAAAGACAGAGCAGTGGGGGAGGGGTTCTTAAAGGGCCAGCTCTCAGCTCTGCTCTCACTCTAGCACAGATCAGAGACAGAGCAGTGGGGGAGGGGTTCTTAAAGGGCCAGCTCTCAACTCTGCTCTCACTCTAGCACAGATCAGAGACAGAGCAGTGGGGGAGGGGTTCTTAAAGGGCCAGCTCTCAGCTCTGCTCTCTCTCTAGCACAGATCAAAGACAGAGCAGTGGGGGAGGGGTTCTTAAAGGGCCAGCTCTCAGCTCTGCTCTCACTCTAGCACAGATCAGAGACAGAGCAGTGGGGGAGGGGTTCTTAAAGGGCCAGCTCTCAACTCTGCTCTCACTCTAGCACAGATCAAAGACAGAGCAGTGGGGGAGGGGTTCTTAAAGGGCCAGCTCTCAGCTCTGCTCTCACTCTAGCACAGATCAAAGACAGAGCAGTGGGGGAGGGGTTCTTAAAGGGCCAGCTCTCAGCTCTGCTCTCACTCTAGCACAGATCAGAGACAGAGCAGTGGGGGAGGGGTTCTTAAAGGGCCAGCTCTCAACTCTGCTCTCACTCTAGCACAGATCAGAGACAGAGCAGTGGGGGAGGGGTTCTTAAAGGGCCAGCTCTCAGCTCTGCTCTCTCTCTAGCACAGATCAAAGACAGAGCAGTGGGGGAGGGGTTCTTAAAGGGCCAGCTCTCAGCTCTGCTCTCACTCTAGCACAGATCAGAGACAGAGCAGTGGGGGAGGGGTTCTTAAAGGGCCAGCTCTCAACTCTGCTCTCACTCTAGCACAGATCAAAGACAGAGCAGTGGGGGAGGGGTTCTTAAAGGGCCAGCTCTCAACTCTGCTCGCCACTCCAGCACAGATCAAAGACAGAGCAGTGGGGGAGGGGTTCTTAAAGGGCCAGCTCTCAGCTCTGCTCTCACTCTAGCACAGATCAAAGACAGAGCAGTGGGGGAGGGGTTCTTAAAGGGCCAGCTCTCAGCTCTGCTCTCACTCTAGCACAGATCAAAGACAGAGCAGTGGGGGAGGGGTTCTTAAAGGGCCAGCTCTCAACTCTGCTCTCACTCTAGCACAGATCAAAGACAGAGCAGTGGGGGAGGGGTTCTTAAAGGGCCAGCTCTCAGCTCTGCTCTCACTCTAGCACAGATCAAAGACAGAGCAGTGGGGGAGGGGTTCTTAAAGGGCCAGCTCTCAGCTCTGCTCTCACTCTAGCACAGATCAAAGACAGAGCAGTGGGGGAGGGGTTCTTAAAGGGCCAGCTCTCAGCTCTGCTCTCCACTCTAGCACAGATCAAAGACAGAGCAGTGGGGGAGGGGTTCTTAAAGGGCCAGCTCTCAGCTCTGCTCTCACTCTAGCACAGATCAAAGACAGAGCAGTGGGGGAGGGGTTCTTAAAGGGCCAGCTCTCAGCTCTGCTCTCCACTCCAGCACAGATCAAAGACAGAGCAGTGGGGGAGGGGTTCTTAAAGGGCCAGCTCTCAGCTCTGCTCTCACTCTAGCACAGATCAGAGACAGAGCAGTGGGGGAGGGGTTCTTAAAGGGCCAGCTCTCAGCTCTGCTCTCCACTCTAGCACAGATCAAAGACAGAGCAGTGGGGGAGGGGTTCTTAAAGGGCCAGCTCTCAGCTCTGCTCTCTCTCTCTGATCAGACTCAGGCTTCTATCTCCTAAACTACAAGGCCCAGGGATTTGACCAAGACACCCTTGGATTCGGCCACAGGCCGCACGGGGGCTCAGGTCCTAACAACGCTGCTTGTAGCTTTAATTTCTCCTTTATTTCATAATTTGAATTTTTTTTAACCTATAACATACCTTTAAGTACATGTTATCTTGAAAGGAATTGGATGTCACACTAGAATTAGACTTCGAAATATGATCTTTTTTATGATGTGATCAATTATTTTAGCCTTCTGTATTCTGTAATGGATTAACAACATTACTCGTATTTTTCAATTATTTGCCAAATGGCAGAAACAAATAAAATCTGATCAGCTAACAACAGAACGTTTTTGTTTATTGTTGACATGAAAATGTTCTGTAATCTAGAACTTTGGTGGCCTATGGTGTGTGTGTGTGTGTGGGGGGGGGGGGGGGGGGTCCTCTGCTGTCTTCATGCTCCACTTTTGTTGTCTCTTTCACTCTGTCACACTGAAGCTGGCTGATCTGTCCAATCACCCGGGAGCACCCAGGCAGGACCCTGTGAAAGGTGATTCACTCCCTTTCAGCCCTCCTTACTCTCTTTGTCACTCTTGGTCCCCTCATCCTATCTTTGTTACTTTTTACAGCACTAAACTATTTTTCTTTTTAGTTTTGTTTAGTTTTGTCTTTGAAAAAAGAATACAGCCATATTTTCCTGCGACAATCAGCTGTGTTATGAAACTGTTTTACTCTGCTTTGCTGTCTGACTTATTTCTTTGACTTTATTGAGAATTTGAAAAGCTCGGGAGAACTGACAGGCACACTCCTACTGCCTTATTTGTTGTTTTTTACCCATGAATTATCTGATCTGCCAGCTTCCAAACTTATTTTCATGTCAGTTTGACAGCCATATGTAGGCTGTATGGTGGAAACTGGACAAACAAAGACAAAAAAAACCTCGGGATGCAGGATTGCGTATCTTCCCCCGTTTCAGATTACCAAATTAAGTTCTTGATTTGAATAAACAGAAATGGTTAAAAAACCCACTCTGCTGTGTCTGAAGATAATGGTAAACAATTACCCTATGGTTCCTGTTTTTTTAGCCACTGACCCATGAAGGCTGCATGGGAAGTGACTGATGTCTGATTGTGTTCTTTTGTAGCCCCTCATCTCTATCCAGTGTGGCTAGAAAATGTGGGGTAACTGGGCAATTATTTCTGATTTATCTACTTGGACAAATCCTGGCACAGGGAACTGGGCTAGTTGAGGTTTGTGTCCTCATTATTGATACTCTCAATACTTTTGGCTCACTTCAAGCTGTGCCAAGACGTCCAGTTCAGTCTTGAGGTCTACTGCATGACTGATTTTGAGAAGCATTATTTTCAGTCATGTAAATGAGTTCATGGGTGAATAAGTCATTAAAGCAGTGGAAACTGGCCTGATTTTGTGTCCAGATTAAAAAGAAGCATCCCCGTAGATTAAACACAATGAAACCAATCTACTGTGTGGTATATATATATGTACACATGTACATATAAACCACATACGTATATGTATGTATGTGTGTGTG
Organism: Aulostomus chinensis; assembly: GCF_037954235.1. Classification (NCBI taxonomy): domain Eukaryota; kingdom Metazoa; phylum Chordata; class Actinopteri; order Syngnathiformes; family Aulostomidae; genus Aulostomus; species Aulostomus chinensis. The sequence continues at coordinate 17,975,982 of NC_141333.1, read as the reverse complement.
TGTGTGTGTGTGTGTGTGTGTGTGTGTGTGTGTATATATATATATATATACAGTATATATAACTTGCTGTAAAGGAACTCTGAACATCTGGAAGAAAAACATCATTTGAATGGTCAAAATCTAGATGGTTTAAGGTGTTTGTTTTAGCTGTAAAATCAGAAAACAGAGTAAAGGGTTGAGTAAACTATGATATATATTTGTGTCAGTGGTTTGGAAACAGCCCTATATTAAAAACAATACATCAAATTCATGATTAAATATTGTTGATTACTGAGTAATTTGTACATCATCACATATTGTCTTTTGTTTACAATCCCCATTGAAGGATCCAAGATGGCGGCACACATTGGTGCAGCAGCACTTTGCTCTCTGCTTCGGTTTGCACTGTAATATTATGGATATATTTGCACTTTGTTTTAATGAAGAGAATGTGTGTTTTACATGGGGACCAGGTTCCTGTGTGAGTGAAAACGAGTGTCTGAATACGCACTGAAGATGTCTTGTTTATTTATTTTAACTGCACCAATGAGGAGTGGCATCCCAAATTTAGTTGGACAGTAAACAGAAATGTTGTCAAATCTGAAACTGATTACCCGACAAAATCTGACTTGCATTTTGCTGTAGCATTGTTGTGGCGTGTCGCTTATATTCATGTATTTTTTTTCCTTTGAGCTCCTCACCCCTCGTGCATCAATTTCTCTTTTACTCTGCTACCTTCCCTCTCGAGCTCTACCCTTCCCCCCACCACCCACCGCAGCAGTAAAATGACACTGCTCGACACATAGAGCATGGGTCATATTCCTGTACATGGTGGAGCCCATCCAATTAATTCCCAGGCAGGCAAGCAGGCAGCAAGTTATCCAGCCTGCCGGTAAAGCATGTGGTCAGAGAGGAAGCATTCTTAGGAAAGCCAAGTGCTGCACCACCGGGAGATGCATCTTCTACCTCCATCATAGCCGACACTCTGGCTCTGATAAGAATATTTTATTCCAACTAAGTCCTCAATAGCTTTAACAAAATGACACACACACACACACACACACACACACACACACACCTCTCCAACGTCCTACTATTATGTGATTCGTTTTTTATAGAATGATGATAGAAGAAGAGGCAAAACAAGTCTAACAGAGTTTACACTGAAAGGTGGAAGTAGTGTGACACCCTGAAACCCACAACTGAAAAGCACAGTGATGATATGATGTTTGACAAAAGAGGTTTTCCATTTCATAAATTTCAAACACAAATAAAAGCAAACATCATCCACATAAAAACTGTTCGTCACTACACTAGCCACATTTTAATTTGCCCTCAAACCCTTTGGTTATTATATACCTCTCACCTCTGACTAACTATGTCCTTGTTATTTGAAATGTACAAGGTCTCGTCAACACAACAAAACACACGAGCCTACGTTTTTCACTGATTACAGGATCTTTTTACCGTGCTTCATTTAAATACTCAGAGAAAGACTTGAAAATTTAATTTGCACACAGTTTTGCTTTGCGCCAGTATGTTATGCTTTGCTTCTGCCTTTAGGAGTGGTCGTATAACCAAATTACAACATAAGAAGTAACTGAGGTGAACAGGACTTGACACACGTCAAACATATTCAAAATGTGGTGTCATATCGGTCTGAGGATAAAAAAAAACTTTCCCTCTCTCTTTCAGGGGGAGGAGTTCGAACTGTTCTCCCTGAAATACATATACATATGCAAATATATGAATATAATCATATACAAACTTCAACTTTTCTGACTTCAAACAGGGCAGATTTAATAAAGTTCAAAGTAGACAGCAGGTGGGGTATTTGCTTCTCGGTGTCCTGTCATTGAAGTATATGTGATCTCTGACTCTAATGATCCTCCCATCATCGTTACGGAGGGCAGGAGGAGCTGTTTCACAGCCACAATAATTTGACCTGCGGGCAACATCGAACCCAATCGAACCTTACAAAGGGATGTGTGGAAAATTCCATCACAGGAGCTGCAGTGGCAAAAACATAAAATCCTGCAGACATTTCTGAAATGATCAAATATTATGTGGTGGGAGTGATCCTATTTATTACCCATGAAACCTAAACAAACCGTCTCCATACACAAAAAGTAAAATATACCTTTATCTGTTGAAAGGTCCTCTTCTTCTTCAAATTTTTTTTTTTAGCCATTTCTATTGCATTTCTTCTGACTTCAGCTGATAGAAATAGGCCATAATAAAATGATACATTTCGAGTGGATTTTAAGGTGAGACCTATATACTCTTCCCACAGATTGTTGAAAGTCTTGGCTCCCTGGAAACAAATAAGGATAGTCTAAGGTTATGTTTGGAATTTTGATCAGCAAGAAGGACACCGCTGATGATCCGAGGCTGCGGGCGACCTCACAGCAAGGTGAAAAATCTGCAGTGTTGGTAGTTTCGAGCCGCATATCTGGAAATGGTAAATTACAGGTTTACAGCAGCTTTTTAACCGAGGAAGGAAACGTCTTAGCTCAATTAGCAGGACATAAGAGTATCAAATCTAATAAATTATGCGGGGTGATTGCGTAGGTTTGCATTTCTACTTTGCTGCTCAGTTTTTGCTGTCAGACAAATGTCAAATTCATTGTGAAAGGAAAATGGAGAATCAGCCAATCAATTTGCATGATATTTCAGACAGAAAGTGTTTCACATGAATAGGTTCAAGTCTTGTGGAGAGAACTATTTATAAACCAGTGTTACAGCTCTCTGACTCACTAATGCCCCTTGTTAAAGTCTTTTCTGGAGATCCTACACCAAACAGTGACCACAGTGCTCATTGTGCGGCTTAATCATCAGTGGAGAAGCTGCAAGGTGCCGTGACACACACAGTTTTCGTCAGACACTCAAACATAAGCTGAGAGAAAAATGCAAGAAGAAAAAGAAGCTGTTGTATTTTAGACTGGATTCTGCGTCACTGTGGTGGAGACTGTTTACTGATGACCAGGGTTTGTGTCTGTAAATGTGCAAATGTGTGCATTCTTTTGAGCCAAAGCTCTTTCTTTTTTAAAGGGATAAATATGCGCAGCACATAGTGTTCGTACTTAGGCAAAATAGATGGCATGTCTGGTGAGAAAAACATCTATCATCCCTGCCTCTGATAGTCATCCTGGGCACGGCTGCTCTGCAATGAAAAAGGAGGAGGAAAGAGATGAAGTGAGGGATGAGAGGGTGAAAGAATGAGAGAATTGTGTTGCAATTGTGGGTTAAAAAGGGTTTATGAATAAAGCCTTAGAAGAGAAGGGTGTGATTGTTGGTGAGTCAGAAATCACAGTGAATTGCATTGTTTTGCGGTTTTAAAATCCCCTTCTTTCTTTAAAGGGGCTGAAAATAGGGTATACTATTCCAGTCTTTAACATCAACATATATCAGTCTGTTTCTGTGGCGTCAGTCTTATATGATGATGGAGCATGAACAATACTGTTTTTTCATACAAGCCTCAAAATGCAAGTTTCTTACCACAAGTCCTGCAAACTCAACAACAAAACGACAGTCATCATCTTCCAAAATGATTCTTTTCAACATCCTCTGATCAGAAACACAGCCAGAGCCCGCCAACACCATGAAAACTACTCAGAGAGCAAAGACCTGTAATATTTCCTGAGAAATTAATGAAAATGTCCAGACTTGGGATCACGAAGTTTGATATTTTCTTGAAAGTCAGCATAATATGATTCAGTGTTTGATTGAAATTGGGTAAACTATGCCATAAAGGACACTGGCAGCTCTTCATCAGCATGAGAGGCTGCATCAGCTGGGAGGCTACAATTGCAGTTACAGATTGCCATGGTGATGCTAACTGCTTGGACAGAATGAGCAATGATTCAGCAAAGAGTCCCCTCTCGATCATTGGCTTATTAATCAAAGATTGTGACTCCTTTTAAGTTCAATAAATCCTCCTTTTAAGGTTTTCTGAAAATCCTGTTCTCACAAACCATTGGCATCTATGGGAACAGAGTCAATCTGCTTTTATTAGTGGGTTTCCCGTTTGTAGGTAAGTACAGTGGGAGAGGGTACAGGTGACAGCTGTACCCTCCAACTTTCCACAGACCTTAGGTTTTTTTGATTTTTTTTCCCCTGACATCACAATTGTGAATTTGTGGCGGTGATGATAAAAGGCCACAGAACTTACTGGCAGAGCTGTACCTGGGTCTACCTGATGGTGATTTAGCCTGTTACCACACAAAAACTAGACGTTATGGCAAGAGTTTCCAGGTTTTCTGGCCAGTGGGAAAGAAGCTTTTTATGGTCATGTGGCAAAATGTTTTGATCTTTTTTTTTTTGGGGGGGGAGAAAATTACATTGTGTTAAATAAGATAAATGTACAGTATCTATGTTCTGGCAAAAATGATGTCTGTCAAAGGACAATTGGGGCCTTGAATTAAAGAAATGTTTTATCACCAATTCAGGTTTGATTTCTCATAATTTAAGGAAAGGGAAAAAGATTCTATGATCCACAGATGTACTGGGTTCTTCCTTGGCCCATGTTCCATCCCAACAAACTGACATAACAAACATGGTCTGCCTGGCGAAGACAATGACCATGACATTCATATGACTGTTCCCTGACCATTGTGGTTCTGGTTAAGGTTTGAACACCAATGATTGTGGTCTGGCTGTGGGTTTTTTTATGCCAATTTCTCTGTCTTTTTGTCATTTAATCCCCATATCTATTCTCGTACCTACATATTCTTCCATAACGATGTATAATCTGTCTCTATGGTGTCAATCTTGTGTGATCATGGTCGTTAGAGGGACGAGCTTCATCGCGATAACTATTAGTCATGCAACCCTCATGCGGGCTGCTCCTCACACGCTATTGCATGTCCATCTAGTATGCATGTATGCTTGCATGAGTGCGTGTGCTTGTATGAGTGTGTGTGTGCTTCTGTGTTTGTGTGTGTGTGTGTGTGTGTGTGTGTGTGTGAGGCTGCCATCTGCTCTGATGTTGAGACGGTTAAAGGCAAACAAAAGACTCAATGCAAATAATGTAAATAGCCTTCTTCTTGCCTGTCTCTATGACACTAGTCACTATTATCTGATGTGTGTGTGTGTGTGTGTGTGTGTGTGTGTGTGTGTGCGTGCGTGCGTGTGCACATGTGAGCCCATGTACAAGAGTTACAAGAGTGTGGCTCTGTGAAATATGGGTATATGCAAATAAGAAACCACATGGATATGTAGGTCACGTCAACCTATTTTCTGCAAGGCTTACACCCCCTTCCATGTAACAGACACATATGCACTGACGCACAAAGGCACGTCACAAACAGACACACACAAACACGCGCACGCACAGATATACTGTCACAGCAAAACACAATATCCCTATTCACTTCTTAAAACACCTGTTTTTAGTTTGAGACACTTGAAGCAAAGGTAGAGGAGGAAAATAGAGAGAAGGAGGGATGTTACATTCCTCACACACACACACACACACACATGCACATGCACATGCTCACCAGGATGCTCATCTCATATAACCCAAAAAGCCCCAGTGAGCATCTTGCCGAGCTTCCACCTCAGTGTGGAGCCTGTAGTGGCGTTCCCCAGGCACCCTGCAGCGCTGGCTCGGTTTTGATTTTACTCTTCACAGTGGTGCGCGCAGAGACAAAAGCTGCAGTGTGCCATCCCCGCTGTCTTCTTTAAGACTTTATGATTTTTACAGTGCAATTTAAAGCAGGAGCGGGGTTCATGCAGAAGACAGGCTCCCGTGGGTCTGTCTATCGAGATGTGTAAGTGCAAGGAAAAGGTAAGGAGGGAGGAAAAGAGAGCCAAATAATACCTCCATCCTACTCCCCTGACAACACAGGCAGCTCTAAATTTATCATCCCACTGTGGCTATTTTAGGAGCTTAAAACATTAAGCAAACTTAATACTGAAGTGTCTCCTGATCTTTCTCTGTTTGTTTCTGCCCCCCCCCCCACACACACATACACACATATTCACACCTTCTCTATCTGCCACTCAGCTGGTGTAGGTGTTAAGAATGGCTGTTTACACTCTCTCTGGTATTATTCATACCATTGAGCCCTCTGTCGCCCCCACCCTCCTGTGTACACTGACACAATCTAGTCTACCCGCCCACCCATAGCCACAAGACATACACCTCCAGTGATCATGTCAGCTACTGTCCCTTTGATGACCCCATCTTTGCATCAGTTTATTCAAGCTGGTCCAATGTACAAGCAGCTGAGAGAAATGCAGCTGATGACACATTCGACTCCATCCCACCGTCTCTTCCATAGTGCTGTGATTGATTTATGATGCTTAAACTGAAAAGGTTTGTTTAGAAAAATCCCACAATAGTCTGTGTTGACTCATAAGGATGACTCTGAAATAAACTGAGATTTTTAATGGTGGTATAAGTTCATTTTCCTCGCCGTCTGAGCGGTGCTTTCACTATTGACGGCTTCTGTTATAATGCTCAGGGAGTGAATGATGCTCTTAATGGTACCAGTTTTCTCTTGTAGGGCACCAAGGAGCAGACAACCGTCTATCCCCAACTCCCTGGTGTGACAACCCCCATTACCCGTCTGTTTAAACCCCATCCCCCTGCCACTGCCACTGACACACACACACACACACACACACACACACACACACACACACACACACACACACACACACACACACACACACACACACACACACAGACCCTCGGGCCAATGGGAGGTCACAGTGCTGTGTGCTGGCTGGCTGTCAGTGGTGGTGTACGAGGGCGCGTGGGAGACATGCAGCAGTGACAAACTGTGATGCAGAATATATATGCATGTACGCCTTGGTGTGGGCACACATGCTGGCAGGCACACTTGTGCATGTTTTGAAACAGAGAATTCAAAAATGTGATGGGGGAGGGAAGTGAGCAGGAAGGAGAGCGCCTGCTAAATGGAGAACAGGGACGGTGGTGGTGGGGATGGAGGAAGAGGAGGAGGAGGAGTAACTTGGCATGGCATGTTTTTGCGGGTTCCACCGAGGTGTGTTTTTGCCGTGGTGGCTGCCTTCACGCTGATGATGCAATTTCTCCGCCTCACTGCCAATCGCGGGTGATGCATGTTACCTTGCCACTGCCGAGCTGGTCCTTATCAGACTGAATTTGGTTTGCCATGGCCCTCCAGGTCCAGCTTAGGGGATCAGGGTACCATGAAGCCTTTTACAAAAACAGCTAGCTGCTGTTGTCACCACTCACTCACTTTGGACTGACTTTAGCCTGCTGTCTTCTTCAGCACTGTCATGGTAATTTGACTCTCCGTGAGAGGAAAGCAAAGCCAATGTATTGTGGTGATGGAGGGAGAGGAGATGAGATGAGAGCAGAGGAGAGGTTGGCAGGGTGGAGTATGGTGGAGGGAAGGAGGGAGCAGGCTGAGGATGAAAACATATGTTTCATCGGAGCTCTGTCGGTTTGCGAGCCGTTTGTGGTTCCCATCTAATACAAAGCAGGAAGCCACATGAGAGCGATTCTTCCTCACAGTTATCACTCTGCTGCTGCTCGTGACATCACAGCCATGTTTGTCTGTATTGTACCAGCTGAGAGCAATGCATCAATGACTTGCAGCATTCCTCTGGTACCTTTCTTTTCTCTTTCCCTTCCTGTCCGTGCTATCTTTTATTTTTGCTTTTTTGCAGAGTATGATGACACCGCATCTATAATGGCCATCAATAGAAAATCTTGTGAGAGGATAGGGACCCTCACACACATAGAAATCTGTTACTTTGGTGTGGACAGGTGTATGTGTGTTCATGCATGTTTATGTTGCGTTGAGGCCGTGCCACTTCCCACCGAAGGAAAGCACATGATAATGTTACTGCTGCCTCTGTCTTTCTTTCTTTCCCTCTTCCTCTGCTTCTCCCAGCCTCTCTGTCCCCCTCCTCTTCCCCAGCTTCTGGCTCTTAAAGGTACAGGGACAAAGTTACTGGGCAGAGAACAAAAGTAGAATAGTAACACACATTTATCATAACCAGACCTGAAACAACCATAGAGTTTTTAATCAAAATAGATGTAGTGAGTGTGCTGTTACACTGTTTTGTGAATAGAGGTGACCATATTTGGACGTGAGGTGGAGCACCTTTGTGCTGACTTCCAGTCATATGATAGCCACGCCCTAAGCCCGCCCTGCTTGGACGCTCAGTTATAAAATATGAATATAATGTTGTATTGGACAAGACTTTTGGGTCATAAACTCATTAGGAAAGTGTTTATCGTGTAATAATTCAAGTGAGGAGTATGACATCATTGAAATTTATTCTGTCCAGCAACAGTGGAGTCTCCCCCTTGTGGTCATAAGAAAGAATGCACAGGACTTTATTTTTCAGACCTGGAAGGTGTGTCCATTTTATTTGAATATTGCCATGTCACAATAAAGGAGGGCTGTGGTTTATTCTTGAGGCACAATTTTACTTCTTGTCATTAAGAAGTAAATGCTGATAGCAGAATGTCAAGGCTATGGCATAATCCGACCATCGTCATTTAGATTGGTTGTCTTGAAGCATCATTTTCATTTTCTATGAAATCTGGCAGGAAAATCAAGGCTCACTTTACAGCACAAAGGAATCCAACCTGGTGATCCATTTAAGCTGGCACTGGAGATGGGGATGGCTATTTTCCTTATGAACAAGTATCCACTAAAGCAGATGAAATTGCATTTCTTTCAGTTTGTTAAAATCATAAAATAGCATGAGACAATTCATCCAAAAAACAATCTGCTTTCAAGTCTCCATTATAAAATAAATGAAGGAATAAACCCACACATTTGCTCTGGTTTTCTTACTTCCTTCCTCCACCCTGATGCCAACCCATGTTGTAGTAATTTGTTTGTGCAAAGCAGTCCTCCAACTATGTCATTATTTAATATGAAATTACGACAATATCATTTAGCCCCTATGATGAACATGCTTCATTCTTCTCTCTTATTTCCAAGTGGTTTTCATCATTTCATGTCGTGCGTTGTTGGTATCTGCCAGGCTCTGAGGAAAGTAATCCCGTCTTTGCCACAGCAGAGCGTATAGTAATACAGCTCAGGGAGAGGAGCTGAAATGTTGTCTGTTTCCACTTTAAACAGTAAGAATATTTTATTCTACAAAGAAATCCACCAGGAATGTGCAGTGCGCTTCTATGAATTTGACTGGTCAATGTAGTATCTTTCTAAAGGATATAACATTGAGTTTTAGCAGAAGTAGAACCAGGTTTGATATCTTTATCCTTCACCAGACTCCACCCCTGAACATGGACTAATACACTGGGCTCTCTCTTCCTTCTTTTTTCAAGATTCACAAATTGAAACGAGAGACATTTATGAGTCATACAGCTTTTACATACTGAAAAAAAAAAAATTTAATATATTATATACAAAGGCAATGTATGATATAATCCAATCAGATGTGTCCTAATATATAATATAAAGTCTGCATTATGTCAACTGAAATTGGCGCAGGAATTAGTCCTCAAACACACAAATAAGCCAGCACTCTTGAAATTCCAGGTCCTTCTTGTCAGTCAATGATTTTTTTTTCGAAAGAGTATTTGGTTAAATGCTTCAAATCAGATCTGTGAATAACACTTACACTTATGTTCCTTCAATGAGACGACAGAGGTTGTCAGGAACCTTAACGTGCCACAGTGAGAAGGTGTGCGACAGTTGTGTTAACATTGAAGTCATGTGTTTTCCTGACATGTGCGTTTACACTTCAGAAATGAAAACAGTGTTCATTTGTGGAGATATTCTTAATAAAAAATACATGTAATTCTCATAATTATTCTGACACAAAGGTTATTTTCTTTAATAATCCAAGATCCATCCATCCATTTTTTACCACCTGTTAAGGGTCGTGGGGGGGGGGGGGGGGGGGGGCTGGAGCCTATCCCAGCTGTCTTCAGGTGAGAGGCAGGGTTCACCCTGGACAGGTCACCAGTCCATCACAGGACCAACACATAGAGACAGACAACCATTCACACTCACAGTCACACCTACAGTCAGTTTAGAGTATCAATCAGCCTCGTCCTCTCTTGATGTCTTTGGACTGTGGGAGGAAGCTGGAGTACCAGAGAGAACCCACACAGGAACAGGGAGAACATGGAGACTCCACACAGAAAGATCCTGTGATGGAGCCGGGACTCGAACCCGGACCTTCTTGCTGTGAGGCCACAGTGCTGACCACTGCACCACCGTGCCACCCAAATACAAGATCAAATGCAAGAAATCTCATTGGCCTTTTGGTCAAAGGAACCCAAAGTGACGCTACCCTCTGGACTAGCATACAAAATTACGTCATCCATGCAGCACTTCACAAACATGTGGTGGCTCATAACAAAATGTAAAATATAGAAGATGAGGCGTGTTTGTTTCAATGCTGTGTTGTCGTTTTTTCAAGGAAGGAAATACAGTATTGTATATTTGCGTTCTCAGAGACTTGTTTGTAGAAAAAAAAATCACACAATTCAGATAGACCACCTGTTACTCTAACATTCCTGTGTCTTCAAAGACAAAAGATCCCATTTAGTCTTATTTACTTACTTATAATCAATAATCTATTTTGGGCTTTTTTTGCCATCATGGATTCAGTGGTTATATTCATGATCATATTTTTGGGGAAATATTAAATCTGACCCTCAATAATTTAAATGGGGTCATCATGTTGACACCAACTCAGATTCCCTAAAAAAGAAAAAAACAATGAAACAATGAAAACATTTAAATTGCCTGAACTGATTCTGCCGTGCAATCCACTCTGTAAGCCAGTCAAATCCATCAAAGTTCACATGCCCTCACCGAGGCTGTCCATTGTGTCGTTTAAGCCCCCGATCATCAAGGATTGTGGCTGATGTTATGGAACAAAAAGTTAAACAGAAGAAAGGAAGATGTGAAAACGTGTCTCTATTTTTCAAAGAGTATTTTAGAAGTTTGCAAAGACTTTGAACGTCTTCAAGAAGCTGCCTGAAAGATTTGAGTTGGTCTTTCATGTGTGGTCACTACCTGTATCTGGTGAGGAGATGCACAAAAGCTTTTGTTTTTTTTGGTGTTTTTTTGTTTTCTCATTGCGGCAGAGACCAACTGTAGCCGCTGGGTGTCAGATGGGTGAAGTGGAGTGAAAGGAGGGTTGGAAATGGTGAAGATGAACTTGGTGTTCAAGTGGAATGACACAAATCAAAACAGACAAACAGGCAGGATGGCAGGTGTACGGACATAACAGCTGGTTGGTCATCACACACACACGCACACGCGCACACACACGAACCAGATAATAGAAACTAGTGTCATAGAGACAGGCAAGAAGAAGGTTTTATTGCATGGCTCAGAGGTAGAGTGGCCGTCTCGCAACTGAAGGGTCGCTGGTTCGATCCTCACTTCCCCCTGTGACCATGTCGAAGTGTTCTTGAGCAAGATACTGAACCCCAAAATACTCCTGATGGCCTTGCGATGGACTGGCGACCCGTCCAGTGTGAAGCCCGCCTCTCATCTCATGTCAGCTGGGATAGGGTCAGCCCCCCCCCCCCCCCCCCTTTGCGTCCCTTAACAGACAAGCGGTAAAGAAATTGGATGGATGGATGAATGGATATACCAGAGTATTCCCATTTTCGGTTGCATTATCTAGGTGTGTTAATCCAATTTTGACAAACAGGACATAGTACGTTTACATTAGGTACATTTACATTTTAGTCCAGTTTTTGTCTGACAAACACAATAAATGGACTTTTCTAACGTTAGTTAACATACTGAGTCTCTGTACTCACTGAGTTGCCATACAGAAAAACTTTGTTTCGCATTGTGGTGCTTTATTCTGGCATGCTTTTCTTTGTGGTGTTTCTCTCACCTCATCCATTACTTTTGAATATCAGAAGAACATGTTGTGTATTATTGCCTTTCTTTCCTCAGACTGCTGGATTCCATTTAGTTTGGTATGAGGACCAACCCTGCCTATCCCAAAACAGTCATGATAGATCTGCGTTGGTCCTTTCGTAGCACAGCTGAATACGCCAGCACATATGAGACGGCACCACGGGTCAGTCACCCTATTATCACTGGCCCTGTCAGTCCTCTTTATCGAGCAGCCCACGAGCCGTCTTGATGTGGCCCATTTAAACACATAGGAAAACACTTTCTAACCAAATGGTGACCTCTGCTGAGTACTAAATGGGCAGACATTTATAGCTACTTAGGAAATTTGTACAATATGCATCAGTGTTATTAATCTGCTATGTGTGTGAGGCCTTTTGGATTTCTGAAACCTTTATTGATTTTTATCTGCACTGGTGGGTGTTCGTCTGATGATAATCACTGACTGAGGTCATGCACCCTTTTTATTCGCTATTTTCACTCAGATTGAGGTGAAATGATTGTTTTGTCTTCTGTTCAGAACTACAACCCACAACAACAGCAGCTCTGGGGTTTACTTAGGCTGAATCTGTTTGCCGAGCAGCAAAGGAGATGGGATCTGTTGTTGTTATGATAATTAAAAAAAATCAAAAATGAATGGGTAGAATGTGAATAAAGAAGTGATGAGTTAATCAACAGTGCACCAGGTTATTCCAAGGGGGGCTAAAAGTCACACTCGCTGTTCTGTGACGAACAAGGTTTCATCTTACGTTGATTTCTTGTTAGCTAAGAGGGATTGATTATCATTACCGTTTCCAACTCTGACACTCCGCTGACCTGATGGCTACTCACTTTCTCAGGCACTCACACACCTCTGTCACAAATCAGAAGTAGGGAGGCGGAATGCACGGATGTGTGACCAGCTCTGTAGATGATGAGCTAGGTAGAACGTTAAAGTATGCTAATGGTGTTTGTCAGCCAGGCCTGAAGACAGGATTTGCTCTTTAACTTTTATTATCCCATAGCATGCCGACTTTTCAGGCTAATGTACTGCGCACGGATATCCTTATACGATTAAGGTGCTAGCTAGAGAGACACAAGGAAGGAGCTGGAGCAGGAGCATTAAGAGGTTTCAAGGTATGCAAAATGTTTTTTTTGTGCTCTCTTTAACATAATTTAATTTATCGTTGTTTGACTCAACAAGCCAATTGATATATTGCCATTCAAAATCATTGTAAAACAGTAAAACCTGTTGTGGTACAGTGGTTAGCACCTTCACCTTAAAGCAACAAGAATCCAGGTTTGAAACTTTCCATGAGATGGTTGCATTTTCTTACGATGCCAACTAACCCTAAGACCAAAAATGTGCAGTAGAGAGGGGGGACACACACTTTACATTCACCAAGAAGTCTGTCTGGTTTCAAAAATTGTGCACAAGTAGATGTCTCTGTAAAATAAGTGATCTGGCGAACCTCTAGAAAAGAACAGAGGGGAAAGAACATGCAGGAAACAACAGATTGAGATGCTGTTCTAAAAGTTTCAGAAGTTCTGATTATTTGTCACTGCAGGTGTCCTCAGTGTGTTATTTGATCTATGTTGTATGCACACACTGTACAATAAACTAAGTAACCAATCAGAGTGCCTGTATTGTTGTGACAGAAGGCTGAAACATCATCACTATTCATGAAAATTGCAACACTTTTTTCCTTTTTTCAAGTCTGCATCCAGTGATTAGCGCCTTTTGACGAACCCTTGATGTGCATTACTTTCCCATTTAAAAACATCCACAAACAAAAACAACAGGTAATCCGTCCTACAGGTGTCCCCTCACGTTGCCAATTGCACTCTCATCGGTTTTCCCTGAAGTTTATCAGCACCTGATCCACATATATCCATCTATCTGGAATGTGTTAGCAGGGCATCCGTGAGCTTCTCAATCTGTCTTTGAACACTTCACACAAAGGGCTCCAGGCTGACTTGTAACACCAATTTGCCCACGGAAGGCCTATTGGCTCTCTCCTCTGTGTAAATGAAGGGTAAGCAGTTAGAAGTCTTCACTGGGCTGACTGACAAATGCAAAAAGATTTTTTTTTCCCCCAGAAAACAAGGCTCAAATAAAAGCATAGAACAAGGAAGCAGCGTTGCTTTTTTTTTTTTTTAATGAGGCACTGATTTTACAGACGAGTGAAACCTGACAGTGATATGGGGCTTGACCAATAAGTTCATCACTGAAACTGCAGAAGTTTTGTGATTTTATATGGAAATTTGCCAGCCAGCTCGTGTCCCGTACTCTGGTGTGGTAGAGCGAGGATCTCGAACATCTCGGGAAGAGTTTGAGGTGTTGGTCCTTCAAACTACACTAACACCTTTAAGGAAAACTTCTTCTTTAAGTCCCGAATCTCACAAAACTGTTTCACGATTGATATTCGGCACAAGTGGCAAATACACACAGAAAATAAGATTTCAGGTCTTTAAGAGTCCTAAAGACCTTGGTTGAAGGATCATTTTTCAGACAGAAATGGTTATGGAATGGTGAAAATGGTTAGTTCCTCGGATTAAGTAATGTGAAGGCAGTTCGATTGATTGATTGATGATAAAGGAGAGAGTGTCAAATTAAGACATGAGTGACAACAGCATGCCACTATTTGGGAAACCCATATCAATTTAGGAGAGATGTTGTAGTAAACTGTTTTCCTGTTTCTCTCTGTCTTTTTCTCCTTTGGGTGGCCCTCCACTAACTCATGCAAACAATGTAGCTGCAAAGCCAAGAACCACTAAGCCCTCTCTGGCCACACTGGCTGCATTTACCCCGAAATGTGTATAAAAGTCTGATCCAGTCTGCAGAGCTCACTTGTTCCCGTTTAAAACCTTTGTGTTATGCAACAACTCCAACAGTGAGGGTCCAAGTTAGACGCCCAGGCATCCAGTACCCCCATGCTCCACCCCAACCTCAGCCTGCACAGGAAAGGAAAACACAATGAGCTGCATTTCAGACCAACAGAGGAATTCCCCCAGCCCCTGCCTTCACAGGGCCAAATCATAATTAATCACAGGTTGAATAATTCAGTGCAGAGCGAATGGATGCCTTTCTAGGTCCACCTCTCGTCACCTGCCTCAGAAAACATCTCCAGACCCTGTGTGTGTGTGTTGGTTATGTTCGTGTGTTTGTCTGTGTGTATGTGTGTGCGTGTGGTGAAGGACCTTTTCTAGTGCCAGAAAAGAGAGAAACACGCAACCCAGAAACAACCAAACACAAGGCAGCAGGGAAACCTCCGCCCTACAGTCTTTATGAGTCAGCCTTGACTTGCCGGGGCCCCTCGGTCTCTTCTCTTCCCTTCATGCTCAGTCCATCTTTCCTCTCCTCCTCCTCCTTGACATCTTGAATTACAGAGGAAAAACAGTTCAACTCAAAAATCCTGTCCTGAACATATCACTTGACTGGGTCAAAGCTCTCCACAGGTTGGAGGAAATCTTCAAGTGTGACATTAATGTCTGACCCATTTATAATGGGCAACTGCTTGAAACATGGAGACTGAAAAAAAAAAAATCTATGAAATAAAGGTGTTTTAGTCTTATTTACATATTTGTTTGTCTGGATATTTGTAAATCATTAAGGACTTTGCAATATATTTTTCATCCAAAATTGACTGACATGCTAAAAACAAACAAACCCTCATCTATACTATCCACAGCTTCAGTTGATATTTTTTTTCAGAACAGGTTTGATTTTCAGTGTTTTTTTGTTTTTTTGCAGAAGGGACAGAACCACAAAATCCTCTTCACTTCTTGACAACCCTATTTGTCTCGTACAGCAAATTTTTCCAAAGGACAGAAAAAATGGGCACATTGAACTTAGTGTGCAAGGTTTCTGCATGTATCTTTGTGTAGTTCTTTTGTTTTATGGATTTACATTAAGCATAAAAAAAATCCATCCATCCATTTTCTTCCGCTTATTCCTGTAAAGAATTGCGGGGGGGTGGAGCCTATCCCAGCATCTACAGATGAGAGGCGGGGTTCACCCTGGACAGGTCACCAGTCCATCCCAGGACCAACACATAGAGACAGACAACCATTCACACTCACAGTCACACCTACGGTCAATTTAGAGTATCAATCAGCCTCGTCCCCTCTTGATGTCTTTGGACTGTGGGAGGAAGCTGGAGTACCAGAGAGAACCCACACAGGAACAGGGAGAACATGGAGACTCCACACAGAAAGATCCCGCGCCTGAGCCGGGACTCAAACCCTGAACCTTCTTGCTGTGAGGCCACAGTGCTGACCACTGCACCACCGTGCAGCCTTCCAAAAAAAAAAAGGACAGTACAAAAGCCTTCAAAGTCTACCAGTGATCCTTTAATAGTTGCATGTCACTATTTTTTTTGTCAGTCCATAGCAACATTTACATTTGCACATTATTTGATACTATAGACAAGAGCAGTTTTGATAGTGCAGCATCTTTCCATATAAATGGTCAACCTTTAAATTCAAACTCCCGCCAAACAAGCTCTTAGAATGCTCATTAAACTTTTTGCGGCCAGAGAAGTCTCTCTACATTTCATACTATATTTGAAGTAGGCGGTGACTGACTCAGCATGCTCTATATTATGTTAGCACTTCCAGTTAGCCTAACATGAAAGTGCAAAACTGTATTGTATGGCTCTTCTAGACTCTCCAAATCTAATCAGACCAAATGGATCAAATTATGTTCAAGTCATTTCACTGCAATCATGTGACACTCAAAACAATTTATCCACCAATTTAAAGCTGTCACAGTGCTGATGGAGTAGGCAAGGACAGAGCCTGAGAGGTAACCACATGTGGACTATCACTGCCAGAAGACGAGGCTTGAAGCGATGAACAGAGGAATAGACAGAAACAAGTGACAAATGACAATGGCACGAGCAATAAATATACATTCATAATGATACCGGGTGACGGTTTTGAATTAGTGGTATATAGACTCAAGCTGGTTACATGTTGACAGAGTCTTAAGTGGGTGTGTGCAGCTCTTGGATGTCAGTCAGTGAAATCAAATCACTGTCTTAGAGTCCATCTTCAGCAACGAAGCAGGTTTCGTTGTGTTGAGTGGAGCTGAGTTGATAAAGGCACATAGAAACCACCGAGCATGAAGGATTTTGTTTACAAAGGTAAACCATCATCATCTGCATGGCATAACCTTGATCAATATCTCGTGTCGCAAACAGACTTTTGAAGTCCTGCATGATTATATATCATCAATCACTCTGTAATGCCAAATATGAACCTATTTGTCTTGTTTTGTGTGCGTGTGTGTGCGTGTGTGTGCGTGTGTGCACGTGTGTGCACAGTAAACATACAGGAGATCCTACTTTATCACCAGAGGGCCCAGTGGGGAACCTAGACCAACACAACAACCACCTGCATGCAGGTTGTTCATACTCTCTCCGTACTAAAAAGTAATGCACAATAATTCATACAATACAATAATAATAATAATTGTCATTGTTGACATTGGTACGACTGCAGATGTTGTCTTGGTGACTAAACTGGGCGTTTTTAGCAAGATGTCAGTACATGTGCATCCATTGTTCCAGTGATGAAATTGTTTTTTGCATGAAGGAGCAGAGCAGAGAAAATATTACTCGGCGGAGCAAATATTACATCTAACATTGACTAGGTGGCGCTAGAGAATACAGTCTTTTAATTCCTTAAGTTGCAACACATCATGTGAAAAAATAAACAATTTAATTTTTGCTAGAAATCAAATGCTTATGACATCTGTTTTACGCCTTGTAACAACAAGGTGGCGCTTGGACTATGACTTAAATTCAGCTTGCCTTTGGGCAGGGACTCTTGTGGAGCTCCGTTATGAAAGCTTTCTGTCCATCACCATGGTAACACATTTAACGAAAACACTTACAATGAACGAGCACTAACTTCTTAAGGTATCTCTGTCTAATTTAAGATGGATCTGGTCGAACCAGGAGGAGGAGAGCTCAACTTGTGAAAGAAACATGTGATTTCCTGTCGCCACCAGGTGGCGCCTCTTGGCGTAGGTAATTGTGGCGTACAATGATATATACAAGTTGTGATCTTTGTTCGAATTTAGATTGCATAATATCAGCCTGAAAATAAAATTAAAAGTGTCCTTTCTGGTTCTCATGCTAGCCAACAAGTATTTCTGGCTTTGCTGTATGAAAAAAGATCTGCGGACATTATGTAACAGTTTGCTGAGCTCATGAAAAGAACACAAGACTTAGTTATAATGACAACAGGCTGGGCCCAGAACACCTCACAAGTGAGCAAAACCCACAGCATAATTACTTCTACAAATACCAGCAAACAACCTTTAAAAAGACAACGGTGAACTCATTAATGAGTGAAAATCACACAAGTACAACCAGTCTCCCATAAGAGCTGGCCCGAAGACCAGCGCCTGTCCGTGGACTGCCTCTCCCATCGTCCCCCCTTCTCCCCTCATGTTTCTGAGGTCAGTAAACAAGAAGTGTGTGTTTCCCTTTAAGGAGCCCCCACCGTTTGTTCAGCGGAGGGAGGAGGAGCAGGGCTGCGGAACAGCGACTGAGGAGGGAAAAAAAAAAAAATCTAGCAGAGGACGGTTTCAAGTCCCCCCAATAGAAACTGTGCCTGATTTGTGGCCAATGTTGGAGATGTAAAAAAAAAAAAAAAAAAAAAAAAAAAGTGAGCGAGAAAGAGAGGGAGGGAGAGGAGAGAGAAGGAGGAGGGAGGAGGGGGAGGAGAAGAGAGAGGAGGGGAGGGGGGGGAGGAACAACACTGAAGGGGTAGCTATGGAGATGGAGCGTTTTCCTGGCTGCTTTCTTTGACAGGTGTTGAGTGGGGCAAAAGTCTTAAAACAGAATCCAGCATGTACGCCAAAGGTAAAGGAGCGGTGGTCCCTTCCGATAGCCAAGCGAGAGAGAAGTAAGTGAATTATGCGCTTTATTGCAGAGTTTACCTGCGTGTCATGCGGGCGAGGGGGCAGAGGAGGGGTGTCCAACTTTCTAAACAAGGTACTGTAATTTAAAAGGAGCGTACTGTACTAAAGTGCGCTCCTCCGTGCGGGTTCCCCCTCCCCTCCGACCACCTTGGAGGTGCGTCTCTTAAACTTTTTTCTTTTTTTTTTTTTTTACCTCTTGTTTGCACTTTTTACGCACCGTGTTACAATATTGTAGATGCTGCTGTAAGTTTCAAGCTTTCGCGGAGTGTATGTGGTGATGTTTTACGCACGCTTTCTGCTGCAATGAAAGTGGATGAAGCGCATTTCCATGTCATCCCGGGTTTCTCCTCCGTCCTCTCACCCCTGTACGGACCCTCTCTGCTCGGTCGCCTCTTGTAAAGTTTAGCGGTTGAACGTACCGGATGGTTGAAGCGTTTTCTGTCTCAAGATGTAGACGCGTGCTGCTCGGCCAGGCTGTGGATGCCGGGGCGCAGTAGAACCAGGCGATGAAGGGAAAAGTTTTGTCCCATTCTGCAGTCAGACAGCGGCGGTAAACTTTTTAAGCCTCCAGCTCTGACTCGGAGCTGCAGCTCGGCCATGCTGCCACAAATGAAGCTGTTAAGAAAAGAGAAGCAGACTTTTATTGATGGATATCAGATGTTGGGAATCACTGACGTGTGTTTTTAAACACCATGCTAACTTCTTCTTTTTTTGGTGTTAGTTTATTGTCAGGCATCCTTTCTACAGTGAATATGACAGCTAATGATAGTTTTCACCATCCCTGAAGAGTACTTCTGCATGATATCACTGAAAGAAATCTTTATTTTTAATCATTGTGGTGTTGTGAGGAGCGGATCCCTGCTGGGCTGCCGTTGTAATTTAAAAACATGTCCTCAGAGGCTGTCACACATCTGTAACACACACATTTCTTTGCATTGTCTTGACTTGTCCAGCTCATGATGCTTTCTAGAGATGTGGTTGTCTCCTGTGCTTAAGCTTCCCTCTACACGACTTTCTAGCTATGGAAAAAGGAGCAGTTCAATGTCTGAGGATTCAAAAGGAAAACAGCCCCATGTGGCTTTATTAACAGCAGGCAGCCTGACCTTTGACCCCGGCATATGATGCTTTAATATTGAATATGAACCATCAGCAGACGCTACGGCTGCGTTACACCTGTTTGTGTTCTGGCTTCATTTGCAGCAGCAACAGATTGATTGAGGATGAATCTTCAGTTCTTACCGGCTCCAGCTTGTTGAAGGAGTGCAGATTATGTTGCATGTGCTACAGGGAGGGAAATCAGTGCAGAGGCAGCGTGTGTTTCAAATGATAGTGTAGGAGGAGGATTAATTATTTAACTTGTGAGGAATACAAGTCTTTTGAGAGCTGGGGATGAGTTCTGTGTTAAGGCTGCATGTGAATAATGAAATTCTTGAATTTGTTTATTTTAGTGTTTATCTTTCATCCCTACTGCCATTTATGAAAAACTGTGCAGCAAACCTTATGTTCTTCACATATTTTCGCTCCTGTGTGTGTGTGTGTGTGTGTGTGTGTGTGTGTGTGTGTGTGTGTGTGTGTATTAACCAGACATAATGGACGACGCTTGCCCTCTCCCCTCACCTGTCTTGTCACCCTAACCTGCCCTGCAGGGCCAACACATGTTTCCTTGTAAAAGTGGCACTCACAGCAGCTGCCCCGGTGCATCAGTGAATGAGTTCATATTCATATTTGCATATTCATATGCTTGCTTACATATTCAGATATTATAAAGAGGGCAAGCCCAATGGAATTTTTTTCACATTTCACATTTCACCATGCGATCGAACCAGACTGACGTCACAGCGGCACATCGGGGAGAGATTAGACCTTCAAATGAGAAAGTTCTTGAAAAAAAAATACCGAAATAAACATTCAAGGTGAAATTACTAAAAATCGGACCTACTGAAATATTTTAGATGAACCAACAGCAGTTTTTTTTAACCCGGAGGTCAGAGATTAGGTGTACATCCAAATTTTCCATGTTGACACCTTCGTTTTGGATATCAGCTGATACCAAAACCTGACAAAATAGCGGTGCTCTGTGAACGAGCCTGATCTGAGTTGTGTGTAAACTTTAACCTCGAAACGAATTTAACTCAAGTGTGGAAATGTTGCGGAGAGGGATATGTCCATTCGGAGTGTTTCCATCAACTGGTTTGGAGTGAATAAAACAGGCCGCCGCCAGAAGATGGCGATATTGGGTACGTGGCATATGGTTGTGGCGGTATCTGAGAGAAGAAGAAGAAGAAGAAGAAGAAGAAGAAGAAGAAGAAGAATCAGTCAGCAAAAAACTAGTTTGACAAGCTGTGATTGTCCTGAAGTACCAGCTAGTATCGGACGTGTTGCTGCTCCAGAGACAAAGTTCGGGAATCTATATGATGACCACAGTCAGTCACAGGAGTCAAAGACTTGCGACGTCAAGAGTTTATTTGTAACAGTTGTTTCCAGCTCTTTTTCAAAAATGGCAAAACCAACTCAAATTAACGTTTTTTTTTTTCTCCAAAATTGAGGAAGTTTTGAAATGACATACTTGAAAAATGTGCATCAGAATGCATGGATGGAAACCCGACTTATGTGTTGCTGAGAGTGGGATTTTCAGTGTGTCACTGCTTTACCTAACTTTGTGAAGTAACACAGACACATGAATCTACATTTTCCTGGACAGTTAATTAAATCCCGGTATTGAACAATGCAATTGCAACCAATGACAGAATTTTTTTTTTTTTTTTTTTTTAAACATGATCAGAATTTAATCACAGACGAGTGAAAATAAACTTCCTCAGTGGGATCCTGTCAGAACCACCAAACTTGAGTTCCTAAGCAGAAGCAAATACTTGACTGCGTGACTGTCTGGTCCTCCACGGTTGCCAGGCACTTCAGTTACCAGCCTCCTGAATGAGACGCAGCCATTCTCAGGGATGAAAACATGGCCATATCCAAGCTGGAGTAAGCACATAGGTGTGTGTGCGAGATGCGTTGGGGTTTTTTTTGTGTGTTTTTTTTTTTTGTTTTTTTTTCTTTCTTCTTATTTCCATCACAGCCTTGAACCCAAGACTTGAATCTGGCCCTCTTGTTTAGAAACACAGCATAAAACAAACAGTCACATATATATTTCACACTCTTGTGGATTCCTACACTCCGCCAAGGCCTTCGCCATACGAGTGGATCTCAGCTGTCGGGTCTCATTGTCTTGAGATCACAGGTAGCAGGCACAAGGCGGGCGTCAAGTGTTTTTCTTTTGCATGGCCTTGAGAAACACTGCGGTGAGACATTTTGTAAAAAAGAAAACATTCTAATTGAAAATAAAAAGAGGAAAGAAGTGGTGCTTTTGCTACCGAAGAAATTAATTACTCCTCACAGTTTATTGTTGTGTTTAATTTAATTTGAACAGGGCTAATACAGCAGCTTCAATATTAATGTCACCTTATTATTTAGTAACTGGAACCTCTTTGAAATGTGCGCTGATGAATCCGGCATCTTAATTAAAGGTTCAACGCACAAATATATTTAACAGCTTGATCAAACATCTCATTTTTTAAAAGCACGTCCTTTCTTTCCTACAGAATCCTGCTCTCGAAATTAGCTTTCTGATAATCTGTGTTTGTTTACAGACACGTTTTTGTGTGATTTGGAGTGTCGCTGGATTTGTTTAGGAAAAGATCCTCAAGTGTAAAGTTAATCAGTTTGTTTTGAACATGGGTTTCTTTACATCCTCCACTCCTCCTCTGACTCCTCCCATCTATTTACATGCAGTTTAATGGGGATCTTCAGGTTTGAATGTGTGGTTTTGATTCCTCACAGATGGCTGTGCCATCTGCATTTTAGCCTTTTGAAGGGAGCATAAAGAGCTGCGCACTGACATAGGCAAAAACACTGCTCTAAAAGTAAAGAAACCCTTGATTTACCCTCCGAGCATTCAGCTATGACAACAGTCAATTAATGCTGCCTTTCGTCAGCTGCTGTGGGTGCAACCGCACAAATTTGTTAGTTTCCTCTCTTGAATTAAAGCACACAGTATAAATATTGAGGCTGCATGACTGAAGTTGAATATCAGAGAACGTAAACAGGCCTCAAGTGCAGTTACATGTCTTTTTATTAGCACACAGAGAAAAGCATCCGTGTGAACATTTAAATATGTTATGTAACAAAGTATCCTCTGACTTAGAAAACAAAAGATTCTTTCAAAATGTGTTAATAATTTATTCTCAGTAAGTACAAATACTTCTGTCCTTAGAATAGAGGATTCGATGATTGTGAAACTGTGTGGTAGGCTCGTGATAATCGACTCAGCTATCAGGAACCATCATCACCTGCTCTGATTCTTTCCTGAAAAGTTGGAACTGCACGAGTTATCAGGTTAGATAGCTCGGCAGCTGAAGCACCACAGAAGTGTGTGTGTGTGTGTGTGTGTGTGTGCGTGTGTGTGCGTGTGTGTGTGTGCGTGCGTGTGTGTGACAATGTGTGGCTTAACCCATGGCTAAAGCTACGCGTGCTATGCTTATTGACACTGATTTGTTTTGACAAAGGAGCAGCCATAACAAAGCCGAGCAAACACAAACAGCGTGTGCAGTGGGAATAAGCTTTAGTGAAACTACTTCTCTGTATCACAGGTGTCTCTCATTCACCTTCACGTGATGCATCGCTACATGCAAACCACCTCACACGCAGATCTACGCCATGCCTCTTGTATCATTTTCATAAATATTTAAAAAGATATTTTGTGTTTTCATCCAGTTACACTTGGTGCTGCGTTTGAGAGTAGTGGTGAATGAAATAAATTATGCATGCCACACATCTTTAGATTAGACTGTATATTGGAGCAGAGGCAGTAACAGCTCTGCTTAATCCTGCTCCATCACTTCCTCCCTGCATACCTCACCTCACCCTCTCTGCTCCTGCTGCTGAATTATTGAAACAAAGACATGAAAGTTAATTTGCTAACTGTCTGTGCTTTAGCTGGCTAAACTCAGCTGAGATGCCCTTGTCTCTGGAGGCAAGCGAAGGGAAGGGAAAGCTTGATGGGGGCAGCCTGGGGCAAAATGTCAGGTATGTTTCTTGAAATGGAGGCAGCAGTGGGAGAGATCTTCTTGATGTGTGGACTTGAAGTTCTCATTATCCTTCACAAGGAAGATGATGAAGATAAGAGACAGTGTTGTAGGTCATAGCTTTCTTCTCTAATGTGCGTTGACATACTTTATTGTTGAAGTTCATGAGGAGGAGAGAGGTTGAAAGGTGAGGAAGATGAATTGTGAGCGGACTGCATGTGGTTTGTCTTGTCAGTGTCTCATCTTTTATTACTGAGTGACGTGTGGAGGAATTCAGGGAGCCACAGAGGAAACGTGGAGGCCAGGGTCTCCTTTACCCACCTTGACTTCCTCCATCAGATCACAAAAAGTCTTCTCCCCATGCGCGTCACACTTTCTGCCCCCGACAGAGTAACTGAAGGTGTCCCCTGAAGCTTGGTTGAAGGAGGGGTTTTAAATAATATATTGCAGCCAGGGCAGATGCCCATCTCTGGGGCAAAGAGACCCTCAGATCACACCAGATCCTGCCATGAAAATTTCATTGCAGCAGTGCTCATGGGAATCTCTGTTCAATCCTGTTCAGTGTGAAAACGATATATGGGAGATGGCGCCTGCTACAGGGTAATTTACATCACAGAGGAGACTAGTTTCTTTTTACAGGCGACATCATCTGATTCCATATTTGACCCAGAACATGGGAACTTTTAACCTTCCCTTGACTGTGAAGATTTTGGCAAATAATGTCTGTTTTCTAGAGTTTGACGGTCTTTCCGGAGTTCGACACTTGTGGCCTTGTGGATAAACGGAGTCTCGCTGTGCTGTATTAGCTAACGTGTTGCACTGCTCCTACTGCTGTATTTTCTTTATAGGCTATTAACTTGTAAGACAGCGTCGCCCTGTCAAACCTCAAGTTATGCATTTGGGTCCGGACTACCAGTTGTTTTGAACAATCAGCATCCTCTGAGGTGTTGTGCCGAGCGGGAGAAATAACTGTTCATTCGAAAAGCTTCTCAAGAATTAATGACAGCGATGATGTAGTTCAGTTATATCACACCTGGAGAGTATTTTCTTCTTTAAAAGTAGAGCAAAGAACACCACTTAAGACTTTTCTCGATGGAGAAGATGCTTTCACACTTTGCCTCTACCGGGGGTTTGTTGATTTGATTGGTTTGCCTAGCGATAGTTGACACTGGATGGGTCATCCTCCCAAGATTATTTGCCTTTTTTAGCTTTTTTTCAAACAGTTTCTGTGGGTGACTTCTCAAACAGTTGTATGAAACAACATTTCAAAAAGAGTACACAACTAAAACACAACTACAAATGACAAATAAATTCAGTTTTCTAGTGAGTTGAGATTGCTGGTGGCCCGTACTGACACAACTGGCCATGTGGGTGAAATCCCAATCCGATCAAGCATCTATCTCCATCCATTGGTTTGCCCTGGAGTAGGAAAAAGTTCAACTCAGGTTTTGTGTTTGTGTGTGTGTGTGTGTGTGTGTGTGTGTGAGAGAGAGTGTGAGAGAGAGAAAGAGAGAGAGACAGAGAGAGAAATGAGCAAACATTATTTGCGATTCATTTTAAACATTTCCAAGCATTCTGAGAGACCTCACTTCTGAACAGTCCCTTGTCACCACATGCAGCAAACACACTCACAAGTTTCTTGTTAAGAGTGAATCTTTTCTATTAAATAGTGTGTTTGTACTACGGATCTGAAATAGGTGTTGATGATGCAGATGCATCTGATGTGCAAAGTGATACAGTGTAGTGCCTGATGCTACAGTTGGAGCAGGTTGCTCAGCATGTTTGATTGGTTCAGAGTCGTTCAGCATCATAACTCTGTATCTGACACGTGATCAGCACAAGTCACTCGTCAGTTATACAGCAAAACAAAGCAGCTGGATGTTTGTGGGTGAATGTGTGTGTGTGTGTGTGTGTGTGTGTGTGTGTTTGTGTGTTTGTGTGTGTGTGTGACTGCTCCTTAAGTTGTGAAAGATTTGTCTTCAGATACAGAGTTTAGCTTTAGTTTGCTTAGGTTCAGCTGCAGTAATCCGGACGCTCTTGAGAGGTGAGCGTCAGCCCAGTCGGCCGGATGAAAGCAACGACAATTAACAAGGGTGAGAGAGTGATGATGGAGAGAAAGATGGATACCATTGTGAATATGAAGCGACCCAGAGGTGTCACAGATTCAGTACGCGCAGTTGTACAGAGCCTGCACAGTGAGTTATGTACAAAGAATACTCACACATGAGCTCAGCTTTAAGTCACTGGTCCAAAGATGTGTGTCAGCTCCCAAACAGACCCAGAAATGTTCCACCAAACTTGACCGGTTTAGGTGCTGAATGCTGGGTGTAAGCTGATTTTTGAATTGATTCCATCTAACAAGTTTTCAAAACAATACTTGCCCCCCCCCCCCCATCTGACTAAGACACATAAATGCTGAAGAATGTAGGTCTGATATACTGACTGAAATTGTTGTGTGAATCCACTTGTGATAATAGTTGCCTGAAGATGTCAAGTTGCTGATGTCACACTTTTCAGTTTCATCAGTCCTGCACACTGCAGGTTTGCTGCTGACCTGAGCTGCAGGGGACTTCGCTTTTGGGCTCTTTGGCTTTGACATCGTATTTTGTGCATGACCATGTGTTTTACTCAGGTTTTTTGTTTTTTTTTTAATAAACAACATAGAGTTCAAACATGAGTCTCATCAAATGATGATGTGGCAACATACCAGATCCTAACTGCAACCCAATTTCATTCCATAGTCACTTGGCAGGTCAAAGCTGTGGCCATCTTTGCATTTCACATGAACTAAGTGTTGTTGAATCAAAGTGTAACTGCACTTGAGACCGCTCTCAGTTCACCATCACCCTGGCTGTTGGACTTCATCCGGTTGCAAAGGTGATGTCTCATGGTCTATAGCCGCTTTTCCATTGCCACCCCCCCCCCCCAAAAAAAAAGCTAAGACCTGCAACTATTCAGCAATCAACACTTTTTGTCTGCAATGTCAAGGGTATTATTTGGCATTCACTCTCGGTTCAAATGATCCTGTATTACGGGTAGACATTGGCATGGATGGGGGAAAAAAATGCAGGATAAAACTGTAATTGCCAATTCCAATCCCACCAACTCACATACAACTAGCAGTTGGAGCTCCACAATTCACAAAGTACATGAATCTAATGAAAGCTTGTCGCCTCTGCTGGTAACTTCCATGACTATTAGCCATTTCACTAACAGATTCAATCTATCTGCATTCAGCAGAGCTCCAACATCATTCAGTCAGTGTTGAGTTTGAAAAACATACTAATGTCAGAAATACAACAGAAGCATGTCACCGTCCTCCATGCCGCTTTTACTGCATTTAGTACAGAATGGATACAAGATAATCTGGCGCAATTTGACAGCGCCTCATATTTCTCTCCTGTGTAGCGATTGTATTTGTGATGTCAAAGGTGACACAACAGCATCTCCTCGTATACTTGCAATTGGAACAAGAACAGTTGGCTTCTCAAAGCAGGTTTACCGGTCTGAAACTCAGCGTGTATGGGAGTTTGTGCAGTGGGAAGATGGTATAACTTTGCTCCCACCCAGGTACTGAAACATGGACACTACTTATTTAACATGGATTTCTGTCAGGCGCGACCCTTTTAAGTAACAAGTTTGGTATCTACACTGAATCAAGGAGTGAGGGTCTGGCCCAATGTGGTATTATTCTGCTGCGGATGTGAAGCCAAACACTCATTAGCAGGTCGTCAACGAAACTTTAGAGCAAATAGATTGAAAGGTTTGTTTAGGAGCCATTCCATCACCATTCCTCCAGCCTTAAATCTACTCAGCATCTTTGTGTCTGACAGTCACATCCAGCAGGATTCCAGCTACCATGGCGGTGATATGTGAGAGTCCAACTTCTACCATGTTCAAGGGTGTTTTTCGTCTCCTCTGCCCGTGTTTTGCTCCGTGTCTGCACTGTTTTGTTTTCAGCCTGTGTGCCGCAACAGCAGAGTTCCCGAAACCACAGGGATGTGGCTGAGTGCCACAGAGGCTCTTTAGCTCAGAGCTGCTGAGCTTTACATCACACATGTACAACCCCTCCATTCTTCACTCTGCTATTCACTCTTGTTTATCTGAGTTCCATCCAAGAGAACTGTGATAAGTTTCTAATATTTGCCTATCTATCGGGCCTCTTGGAATAAAATAACTCATAAGCATGGAGGGATTTAGCATTGCTTTATAACTTAAAGTAGTTTCAGAAAGTGAATCAAGAGATTTTAAAAATGTGACTCATCACTTTTTCCCTCTCTCTTTGTTTTGCAGGTTAGCTTTATATGTGTATGAGTATTTGCTGCATGTCGGCGCACAGAAATCAGCACAGACCTTCCTGTCAGAGGTAAGAAGTTCTCTCACTTTGACATCCTGCACTGAAGCATGAGTGTGATTCCCCCTCTATTGTATAACCAGGAAAGGAATTCAACATCCCAACATGTTCTGGGCTCAAGCAGCTGCTGAGGAATCTTCTGAGTCTCGACATTGAAAACTGTAACAGCATTAATAAATTAATGAGACAAGACTTGTTTTTTTCGCTGTTGCTGAACAACAACGTTGTTCTTTTGACTCTATTAATTTGGGACAATGTAAACATGGCGTCGGTTCAGCTACTTGATGTGATTATCCGCCCTCCATTATTAGTTCTAATTTGTAATCATCTACTCTGGTTAATTAGAGCAGTTTGACATATTGTCTGCATGTGTTGTTGTTTGCTTTCTGTTATGACATTTACGAAGCTAAGTCAGTCCTTGTGAAGTGGAGCGAACATTGAATATGTGAAACCAGACCAAGTGTAGCCATTTGTCCCAGTTCTGTTCGACTGATTAGTATCATATTAGGTCCCCCAACAGTGTAAGAGCTAAGACCTCTAATGTGTTGCATCCTCTTCCTTAATGGACATCCTTCCTGCTAATGGTTATATAGCCGTGCAGGCCCTCTACTGTATGACACCTCTACTCCACGCTGACTTTATTCAGCTCCATTTAATACACTTCCCCGCACTGAGAGAGCATTAATGTGAAGCAAAGGAATACTATTTAATTCTGACATCATTTCATCAGGTGAGCTCAGAGTAGAGTCACACAACGATTCTGTGGCAACTACCTGTGTGAGTTGATTGAGATTCTTAAAGTCGAGCTCAGAGGATTATCTTCTGGAAAAGCCAAGAAGGATACTACTTTTTTTTATCTATATCATAAACAATTTTTAGGTGAGAATGTAGGTGTCGAAGCCTTCCATCTCTAGTCGTTTCATGTTATATAAGTGTAGAATTTGCTGAACTGATGTTAAGCTGTTGTGGCTCTGGACTAGGGGTGCTGACTGGTCACAGCTGCTGGTGAGAGGTGAGACATGCTAAGTTAGTATTTGCTGTCCCTGCTCGCAGGACTTCATGTCTCTCAACATCTCATGTCGAACACATAAAGCTAGTTGAGCCAGCAGCAAACCTCAACATAATTTACCTACTCAAGGGTGTTATCAGCTGCAGATCATTAGTGAGAACCGCCCACGTGAACTCCATCAAAAACAGCCCCACTTCGTCAAATCATCTCAGAATTCATTGTTAGTTCCAATGTGTCCTGTGGTGGTTGAACATGAGAGTCATCATTTTTTTTTTCAGACAAACCAAACCTCTTATACGTTAAACTCTCCCCGGTAGCTGCTCCGTGTGTATCAGGGTTTTCTGTGACCAGGACATTCAATTTCATCATCAGCTGCTGTCAGTGGATATTTACAACCAGAGAACAGTCACGTTGTTTGTATTTAACGAGGAGCAAATATTTAAACTATGATATTAAACAGCCAAAATCAAGTTGATGGGAAATTCTTGGTAGAGGTGGGACAGGCTCGATAAACATATTTTCTTTTCTTGGAATGTTAAAAATATTGTATTTATTTCAGATTATTTAGGATTTTCAGCATCAACCATGGCATTTCTGGGAATAACCTAAAACTTTAGAAAAACTTGATGGAATAATCTCTGTCCACGAACAGGAGTATTTTTCTGCCTCATTAGCAGATTGAAACATTAAATTGCTTCAGTGGAAAATGACTTGCCTTTGCCCTGCTGCTCATCAGATGTTTAAAAAATCAATAAACTACACGAACAATGAGACGGACATTGCATCAGGTCTTACAGGGAGAAGCATGTGAGGGTTTGCTGCGGTCTTAAAGGAACAACATCCCAGATTTTTTTCATCAGGTTGAAAAAATGTTTTGATTCTGTAAGTATTGCATTATTCAAATCCCTGTGAGTTTTTAATTCTAAACCATGTGGAAAGAAATTGTCATCCTCTTCTAGAGAATGAATATGAATCTTACGCTGACATGAATAAAACCTCTGGAAGCGCCTGACACAAATGTTTGCTGTGAAACTGAAATCCTCCACATATGAACTTGGACATGCAAACTCTGGTAACTGACCTGTTTCTGGTCATGAAGCTCGTGAAAGTGTGGATTTCTGCACAAACGCACCTCATCTTGCAAGCAGTATATGCTTTATTTTAATCTTGTTAATGTTAAGATACTTAGTTGAAAGAAGTGTCCCTCCTGCCTCCAAAAAAAAAAGAAAAAAAGAAACACTCACAAAGACGAGAAAGTGGTCCCAAATGCCAATTGTTGGTACGTGAGCGTATCAATCAGATGCAATCAGACAGAAATTGATTGGCTTTGCGTATAGTGCGTGCAGTGAGCGGAATAGGTGGGACATAAGGACGGCCCAGCTGCTAACAACCTGGAGCAAAATTATGAGGCAGAGATGGAGGCACGCTGAGAGATTAAGTGTTAGTGCTGCACAGAACATTGCTGATTTCATTGCCCTTGTGGGTGAATCTTCTCCCAGAGATTGAGGGAGTGCAATTGGTGAGCGGCTACAAACCGGTGAAGTTCTGGGTCACAGGCAACTGGAGACACACACACACACACACACACACAGTCCGTTGCACATTAAAACAACACTTAGCGGTCAGAGAGTGATCAAAGCAACATGCACGCTCTAGCAGTCCAAATGTCCGCGAGGCACGCTAAGACTTTTTCGTCAATTTGACCATTTGTCTAAAACGTGGCGCCTCTAAAAGTATAATGCTTAATTTGTTTATTTCAACCCATGCGACGTTTTATTTAGTAGTCTTATATGGTCAGAGTCAGTGTATTTGGATTACACTGACAGTTATGGGTACATCCAACTAAAAACAGCAACTTGACCTTTCACCTTGTAGCAGTAGCTTTTAAAGTGAAGGATTTCTCAGAAGTATTAGAAAAACGGGTGTAAAAAGAGAGGATTTGTTCTATCCGTCTACATCACTCAGCCAAAATGTTGGCACTCGCTCATCGTTATCTAGCTCTCCCACACAAGAGCCCATCACCTTTTTCATGCTACTATTTCCTACTCATGTTCCTTTTGTTAATACTTTGATTAACCCACCCTCATCAACTTCCTGTCTTTGTCACCTCACTGTTCAGGAACTTCTTATGTCTCTGTCATTCTCGTATCTGTGCATCCAAAGCAAACATAGGAGCGTAGTGTACACGCAATATGAGAGAACACTCTCACTCACCACTCTGATAAAGCAGTTGTCCCAATAAAGAAGACAATGCTGGATAAAACTCCTTTAGATTCAGAATCTGTGTATCAACACATATGGGGAAGACTGCACATACAGCTTAAAAAGGATGTAGTGAACTTGTTGCATTCATGATGAAGCCTTTTCACTGTAGCAATTATGCCATTTTTTTAGCTGCATGTACACACACACTCATGTTTCAAATGCAAAGGGACTTCTATCCTCGCCGGGTAGACTGAAGGCACAGATACACACACCTGGTCATTACTGAGCAGGTGTGTGTATGTATCAGCAGGACTCTCCTCCCTCAATTAGCCTCTGTTCCTCCTCCAGCAGGGAACACATACACACACATATATGCACACACACACATACACACTCACACACACAGAGGTTTTCTTCGCTGTCCTTATTTGGACATTCCATTGACATCCATTCATGTGGACAGCCTAAATGAAGTCCTAATCCTAAACCTAATCAATTAACGACTAACCTTAATCCAACCTCGATTTACACCTGAACTTCTTAATTCTAACTGTAACCAGGACCTCAAAAATTGTGCCAAATTAGGACCAGCCTTTGGCCCCCTTGAGGACTAGGGGACCTGATAAGGTCAGTGTTTATACTAGAAAAGGTCTCCACTTGGTAATAAAAAAACAGGTGTACACACACGCAGCAGAGAACATTTACTTCATAGTAAACACAATATACCCTATCCCTTCGAGTGCTACTTTGCGATTGCTTGCTCTCTCAGCTCTTTAGCAGCATTAAATCAACAGGCCCACACCCACAGATCACTATAAAGTCCACTGGGGAAATCTATAGAATAGACACTTTAATAGAAATCAGAAGCTTCTATCTTTTGTTACTGTATAGAAAAAAAAGAGAGAAATCTGGCCGCTTTCATGGTGTCTTGCACACACACTCTCACCACTCAGACCGCATGTAAGCACCCGCTCAATGCTTCAGTGTGTGTGGAGTCATGTCAGGAGTGTGTGAAGCAGGCAGCAGCTCTGCTATCTCTACCTGGATCTTATCTCAGTGTCCAGATACAGGCAGGAGTTCTGCTGCTTTGTGAGGCCTGCTGCTTCGAGACAGTCACACTGTCTTATGCACAAATTCTATGCCACACTCCACTGCACTGCCAGGCGGCCTATTTTTCTATCCGACAGTCGCTCTGTCTGTCTAAACTTGGGAGGACATTTAAACAAAATAATTACATTATGCATAAAACATGCCGCGGCGCCTAATTTTTCATTTCCCTTCTTGTGTCTTCCTCTCTCTTTTTTTCCCTCATAGATCCGATGGGAGAAGAACATCACACTTGGGGAACCTCCAGGATTCTTACACTCATGGTGGTGGTACGTATATCCCCTGTCTCTCTCTCTCTCTCTCTCTCACACACACACACACACACACACACACACTCACACACACACTCGCACACCACAGCTCAAATTCATAGTGTAAAAGTACTCTTGATGATGTGAAAGAATGTGCAGAGGTGGGAGGGACAGTAATTGCAGGGAATGCTAAGTGCATCATCTCACACATGTTTAAGTGCTGAACTCCTGGTATCCCTGTGATTGACAGGTGACATACCTTTTCTCTGTTAGCTAATCCGAACACTTGTCTTTTTAAACCGCACATCTGTAAATGTAGCATGTACTGTCTTTGTACAACCGTAAAAAGATTCCAAATCCAGATGATTCTGAGGCGTCGTTTATCCTGATGCCCCATTTAACAGAGCAAGGCTCTGACACAGGTTGCTCCTCTGTTCTTTTCTGCTTCTTTAAACAAATCTGTCAGATCTGCTAATGCTAGATAAATAGACAAGAGTGTTTTTCTATCTGGCTGGAGAACAGGGTCAGTGGGCTTACAGCCTGACTGTTTTTCCCTCATGCCTGAATGAGAGGGAATGGGAACACCCAAATGCAGGCTTCCCCTTTCCTGTTGTCAGGCCATGAGCTAGCAAATCCAACTTTAAGGCGAAGCTGATGAGCAGTAAGAAGGAAGAGGCTAGATCCTCCCACGAGGGCAAAGAGAGCCGGAATAAGAGGTTTGACAGGTCCGCTTTGTTTGTCATTCATGCTATCCGGCTCATCCCCAAAGCCCCCTGGCTGGCCCTGTGTAATAAACGTGGACACACAGCTTCATTCATTCATCCTCTCTGGCCCCAGTGTGTGTTATAATTGTGCAGTGTGTCGACACGGCTCATAATGGTACTTAAAGAGCCTGGCTTCTCTCAACCTGACAGCTCTCAATTGGACAGCTACCAGTAATACTGACAGAATGACAAACACAAATATACAGCACAGCACAAGTTTGCCCCTGCTGCCGCCCAGACCAATAAGTGAGCTTGGGGAAAGTTGCCCAGCGTGTGTGTGTGTGTGTGTGTGTGTTTGCCAGGCTGAGTGGGGCAGGTCTACAGTGTATATGACCTAGCTGGGGGGCGTCTGTCTGAGCCACGCAGCACGTGGACGTGGAGACTCGCTGGGGGTGGGGTCCGTAAAAGGATGGCAGAGTCCTCTGTCCACCCATTCACCACCAACATCCCCCTTCAACCTCTAGCCTCCCCCAAAACAAAAGCTCCAGATGGTAGGAAAGCCACCAACCTCCCTCATCCCTCACCCTTCAACCCCCCTCCCGCAACCTTTGTCTGGAGGCCTGTCCTTTGTTTGCGGAAGAGAGACCCCCCGAATGGATTAACTCTTTGCATTCCAGCCTCTTTTGTGTTAAACAGCCAAATCTAAGACCCCGACCCCTCCATCAACTTAGCCCCACCCCCGTTGTCGCCTCCTCTGCACCTCACTGGGGTTTTCTTCCCTCTTGTCCCTGCTGCTGTGGATGTTTCCTGTAGGGGTGGAGGGGCTTCAGTATAAGACCAGAGCTGGGGGGGCAGAGGAAGGCTTGAGGTTGAAGGGGCGTGTGTGTGTGTGAAGGGGGGGGGGGGTCACTCATCTGTTGTTATGGGTGGAAGGATAAAGAAAAGACTGGGCAAGGGCTGCAGGTGTTGATTGTGTCATTAGCTTCTTCTCTATTGGCTGCTACTCGTTGTCTCCTCCTTATCCCCAAATCGATTGCTTTAACCAGTTTTCACTGGATGGTCGCCTAATTCTAAACACACACACACACACATACACATACACACACATACACACACAGGACATACACTCCTACATCCACACATGAACATTGCACAATAATTTGTAGAGGGATCCGCTATGTGGCAGCTGCTGGCTCAGGGTGCAGTGAGGTGTTCTCTTTACAGGGTTCTGCAAACCCTTACCTGGACTTTCTTCTCGATGTTGCCAGGTTCACATTAAAGCATAATATACCTAGAATTTCTGACAACTACACGAACACTAAATTCAAGTCATTTACCAGGAGCCTTACACTCTTTGTTTATATCTGCTTTCAATTATTTTTAATTAGCAATTACCATCAAGATGTACGGAGAATATAGTACAAAAATATCCCATTGCTCTTTTTTTTTTTTTAGATGAACTGCCAAATGTAAGAAAGCAAAAATGGATAACTTGCTTACTTGTCATGAATACAAGCCTAGCACATATTCCGGTATGATGCCTGAGGTGGAGTAGAGGGAGAATTTCCCCTTTTCTGACATTGCAGCACAACACATAATGATATTCATGCAGATCATCCTGATACTGGACAAAATATATCAACTACTTACCCTCCATCTTCACTCATGATGCCGTGCTAACCAAAGCCTGTTGGATTTGATTTCACTGTCAGTAGACAGCAACAGATGGGCTTCAATGTAACGCCCCATTCCCACTGGTCAAAAAAAACAAAACAAAACAAAAACGAACTGCTCTCACCCGTTTTTTTTTTTTTGTCTTTTTTGTTCCTGAAGTTGAAGCAACTTAGATTTTTAATTCAGTCCCAGGTCAAATGACCCTTTGACAGACAGGTGTTGATGGGAACTTGATGCGTCAGGAAAAAATTGAATTGACTTGTTGAATCTTGGTGTGAAAGTGGCTCATGTTAGCAAGTTTGTAGCATTACATACATCTCAAAACCACGCTAGAGAATTTTATGGTTTGTGGTGCAATTGACCACGTCAACCTATGACTGGTCATGGGTGTGTTTTCCGTGAATAGTCTGTGTGTATCAGCCAAGACACTCTCCTCCAAACCAGGGTGACAGCCAACTTGGGGTGCCGCTGTATTGAAGAAAGAAAAGGGTGATGTCATGTGATATGTGTGTGGATATGAATGCGTCCAACACAAACCTATTGCATCCAGTATACTGCGCAAGTTCTTCCAGACAGGAGATGACTTGCTCTGATATCAACACCTCATTTGATGTATGCATAACAGAAATGACATCACTTTCTCCTCTGTCAGTCTTTTTGCATTGACACTTATTACATTGAATCGTCCTGATTTACATGATGCCACAGTGCTGTTGTTGCCCCCCCCCCCCCCCCCCCCCCCGCCCAGTGCTGCCTGAATGCACTGATTCTACCTGGAGAATTGATTCCAGCATGTTGTCCCATTAGGACAAGTCTGCTCTGATAAGACGAGTTGGTTGTCTCTCTGTAAAATTACATCTTAGACTCTCTCTGCCTCTTCTTCACCGCATGTCTCCATCTTGATCTTAATGTCTGTTTCTGTCCCTCCTGCCTGACTGACTTATTGGCTACTTGAAACTTGTTTCTGTGGCTGGCCAAAAAGACACAGGATTATCACGTGGACCTGCCAACAAGCAGTATGAGTGTCTGTCTCTCTGTCTTTGTTTGGTTCCCTTATTATAATGGAAAAGCAGATTGTAAGCACTGGCTTTGTCAGAATACAGTTAATTGCAAATAATTATCAGGATGGCATTTAATTTTAGTAATTGTCTTCTTCTGGACGGATGGACGTTAATCCCCTCCTTCTGATACAAAGTGTGTGGATGTGCTGACAGTACCAGCTCATATTTTCCAAACTTGTTTCTTATTTGAAGGAATAAGATTAAAAATAAATAAATAAATAGAAAGTTTGTATGACCTCGAGTTGCAGTTGAAATTAAGAGCATTCAGCTGTATGGCTCAAATACCACCACCAGTCACTCCATGTAATACTATAAGCAGCTTCCCATGATTACATGATTAGATTGGAATGATTAGATAATTGGATAGACATTTTACTATTACTAGGAAGCCTTCAAGATTTCTTGCAAATTGCTGATACTAATTACCAAATTTTAACTTCTCAGATAATTTCTGAACATTGTGGAAAGGAAGCAACAACTGTTTTCCTCAAAATGTTTGTGTGATTGTCAAATCAGAAATTACGTGTTGCCCGAATCCAGATTGGATTTGTTATTTTTTTCTCCCCTCAATTCCAATTTATCCTGGAAATATATGTTCAATATAGGAACGATAATCTGACTCCTCTTCATAACTAATGGCTCCTTTTCATCCCCTCTCTACTCTTAGTCAACTGAGAAACCACCTAAAATAATATCAGAAGAATGACAGTCCCAGGATTCTACATTCACTCTCATACGGCAGTGATCCAACGTCAGATTATGCAGAGAAAGAATGAGATTTCCCAGCGTGGCTCTGACAGGCGCAGGTCAGGTGCTCAAATCGCAATATATTTCAGACTTCAGAGGCCAGAAGATGTTAGATCACCTTTCCCCTACCCCCTGTCTGCACCTGGCTGTGTCTTTTTTGGTGACAAACTGTAACCTGCATCCCATTTCATTTCCCTGAGAGCTGATTGGATTTGCGATGGTCGCGCCTTCTCACCACAGCTCGTCTCTGACGGAGCGGCAATCTCTTTAACACCGACCGATAGATGTGATAAAGTACACTGGCTTTATTGTCAAGTGTCAGAGGGACAGCATGACGGCCCCAGTACACAAATCACACACACACACACACACACACACACACACACACACACACACACACACACACACACACACACACACACACACGCAGATGTTCAACACCGTCTCTCTCTTGTCTAAAGGGGACCCCTGCAATAGCTGAATGCCTCAGGGCACCAACTGTCTTTTCATTTTTAAATACTTGAACAACATTTGTCTATTTTAGTTCGGATGCTTTTGAGTCTCAAAGTTTGAGAGGTTGATGCCCAAGGTTGGAATTTATTGTTTATTCATTTTATTTTTAGGACACCTATTGTTGCACCCTCGCTGTCTCAAATAGCGTAGCAGGAATCAAACGAGCATAAAGAAAAGTGTGGATGTTTTATTCAAACTGGATTCAAGAGATAACAATAATCCCTTAGCATCAAAAGTCTGGGGTGAAAATCCTTTACACTGAAAACATGTGAAATATGTGACAGTGATTCTCTGACAGTTCTGGGCAATCAGCTAATATTTTCTGCTCCATTTCGCAGTCTGTCGTATCAGGTGTCACGGCTGTTCTCAGCATCAGCACGATGAATGCACACAACAGTTTATTTGTGCCTTTAAATGATGGGAAAATTTCCTCTCATGAATTCTTTTTCTTTTCTTTTCTTTTCTTTTTTTTTTTTCATTTTCGTTGCCCATGAAATCAATATGTGGAAGAATGAGAAGTCCTTAATGTGGGCCACCTTAACAGGTACTTCATTTCAGTGCAGTAATTAAGGGTCCATTTGGAGTGGGGACCTGGTGGCCCCTGCTGCCCTGGAGGAGTGGGATTGGTCTTATTAACTAATGTGAGCATGGCTGATTGGGCAGTAAGTAACCCACAGTTGATTGGTCAATAATCTGCAGGTTGCCAGGGCAGACAGGGAGGAGCTTTGGATGACCCCTCCTTTCTGGGGAACAGCTCTCTTGCGCTAACAGGAGAACCCTGCAGGGGAATACGGTACCTCTCACTGGTATACAGACTGCTTATAGGCTTTCAGTCTGTAATGTTTTTATGTCTGTATTATAACTACTGACCTTCATCAATATGATTTTATTCCATGTTTGTATGTTTGTTTGAAACCCGGATGGACTCACTGATTTGATAAGAACAAACAAATATTAGCAACATTAACATATCATTTTGTGATGACTTGACTTTGTTTTTGTTGCTATATTAGACTCTGCTTTCATCAGCACCCAAGGAAGGTACACTTGAGCATGAACCTGTCCTACTTTGTTTTGCTCTTTTTTGGATGTTTTATCATAGAAGAAAAAAAAAAAAGAAAACAAAAAACAAGAAAAGACTTTTGAATTAATCGCAGTTGTGAATTTATATGTATTTTGGGGCAACTCCTGGGGGCTTTTAAATCAAAAAAACAAAACTTCTTGTGCGTGACCAGTAGATTTATAGGTAACCTAAAAAAAAAATCGATATTTGGAACTCATATACATTTGCAGTAAAAATGAAAAACTTGGTGACAGAGTAATTCAAACCCCTAAATAAAACTAGCTTTGAAGCATCAGTTTAATACTAAAAGAACTTTTCAACATTATCTTCACCAAGTGCAAGGAGCTCAGAGCAGCATTTATTATGAATTAAAGTACCACCTGTTTAAATGTATTCAATTTATCAGCAATCAGATTTAAAAAAAAAAAAAAACATAATTCAATAATTGTAAAAATGCTGAATATCATTGAACAGCATTGATAGCCTCGATCGAAATGCTTCAAATACCCACCACAACTTTCGAGTCGCCGCTGTAGATTCACGACTCCTCCATCATCTCCACTGCACAGTTTGCATACAAACCACTCATTTATCGAAGAGAGAGAGAAAAGCTGGAATCAGAAGCATAAAACCTCTGTGAATCACAGAGTTGAGTGTCTAACGTCTGTCACTCTCTTGTCCTGTGTGCACAGTGTATTCTGGGATCTGTACTGCGCTGCCCCGGACCGGAGGGAGACATGTGAACATTCCAGCGAGGCCAAGGCTTTCCATGATTATGTGAGTGAACTTAAACAACCCTCCAGTTATGTACGACTTCAGCACAAATATCCACTCGTCCGATGCTTGGACGAATGATTGTGAGGCTACACAAGTGTGCGTCAGAGAGGATTGTTCTCTGTGATAATTCTCATGGTTCCTGTTTTGACGTGTCTGTGGTTCTGCATGTCTGGATGGGACAGACATTTTAAAAATGCAACACTTCGAGACACTGCTTCTATATTTAATGGGAAAGCCCTGAGACCTCCATCTTGAATTTTTCATCACAGAGCCTTCATGCCTGTCGATCACATTTCACATCATCAGCCTTGATTAGGTATCAGATTTCTAACATCTGCCAAAACAACAGAACACTTTACCTCAGCTGCTGGCCGCACTTCCTCAAATGCTGACCCCTGACCCCTCTGGTGTTTGAGAAACCATCAGCTTGAGATGAAAGGTCACGCCCATGCCTTGCTATTTATTGGTCCACGCAGAGCTTCAGTGAAGGTCAAAGCACATAAAGCAGCTGGCTGATCACACAAGCACATTAGGGCACACGCACACAATGCATATAAGCACACATTTAGAGCTATGCTAGCTGCGGCTGCAGGGCTGGACGGGGTGATGAAAGGTCACAGCCTTCGGCCTGCTTGACCCTCTCATCTTCTAAAGAGTTGGAGCGGTCGATCAGTAACCTGTCGCACACGCACACGTTTTTGAAAAGGTGGTTGGTGGTCTTTGTTGCTCCAGCTGTCATTTTTGCAAACAATTCCTGTCACTTTTGCTTTTAAAATGCTTGTTTACTTTATTTTATATCACTTTCTTGTTTAAACCCTGTATATTAATGGCCAGGCTTTGTCTTCTAGATTATTGTTTCACCTGAACAGAATTATACCTGAAATGGATTAGAGGTGCTAATCTTACCATACGCCTTTCGTTCAGGCTAGGCGCCCATTCAGTTGAACCCTCTTATGAGGTTTGACAGCAAGTGTGAGCACATGTCAGCTGAACAGATTACATTCGTTGTGCATGTACTATGCATGTGTACGTGTGGGCACGGGGTTGACGCGTGTGTGTCTCTGTGTCGGACTGTGTGTGTGCATGTGTTGGACCACCATAAGATTAATTACATGGTTAATTAAACCTAGTAGTTAATTAAATCTGACAACTGTGTCTAATTAATCTAAATGCCATATAATTTCCCTACACCTTTCTCCAGAGGTAGGCCATCTGGATACCTGCATGTCAGCTCTTTAACGGCTGCTGCTTGCAGCGCCTCTCAATGTATGGCTCAGTTTGAAACGTGAAGCCGTCGCTGCTGCTGGGCATTAAACTCAATAACGGGAAACACAAACAGCATTATTGGAACTCGTGAGAGTTTATAGGAGTTCAAGGATTCAGACAGTGTGTCTTGACCTTTCACCCAGCTCAAGTTCATGAGGTCAGCCTGAGTGACCTGTCTGGCTGAGTGGGCTGATGTGAATGAAAATATTAAGAGTGTATGAATTAGTTAAACCAAGCTAAATACTCAAGGCTACACATTATAATGCTTTTTTTAAATATGGTATTATTCTAATTGAGTTTTTATTCTGGCAAACGCTGGAACCTTTAACCTAGAGCGCCTGTCAACAGTAAAACGAGACAGTAAAATTTGTGTGTGTGTGTGTGTGTGTGTGTGTGTGTGTGTGGGTGTTGGTGTGTGTTTGTGTGTGGGTGTATGTACACTCAGGAGGTTTTGACAACAGTAAAATGCAAGAGTGAGCACATGTGCTTTTGTGACTGTTAGCGTGCGTGCGCGTGTGTGTGTGTGTGCGTGTGTGTGCGTGTGTGTGTGTGCGTGTGTGTGTGTGTGTATGTGTGCGTGTGTGTGTGTGTGTGCGTGTCTCATTCTGCTTTCCGTGACAGAGAGAGTGTCAGGGTCAAAGCGTGCGAATCCCCGGGGTGATGAGGGGTCTGTCTGTCTCTGATTAACTCTGGCTCCTCGGTCCCCGCAGACCAACGGCCTGATCAAGTCTCTATCACGGCCCCTTGCTGATAACGGCTCCCTCATTCCCCCGAGTCCCCCTGGATCACAGAGTGAAAAACAACACGCATCCCAGGAGTCATACACACTCTACTCTGTGTGTCGTTCAGCGGGAAGAGTGAAGAAAAGAAAAATGTGTGCATGATAAACCAGTATTGGTTTGTGATTTATGGATGTGTACGAGCTTTTATTTCTAATTTCTTCTCTAATAGTAATTTATTGTGGATGACAATGGGAAGACATCAGAAGTAAAACTGATATTTCGAAAGATGGTTTGCTTAATTGTTTCCTGGAGCTAATTTGGTTGCTAGGAAACTTTGTGCCAGTGGACAGTCTTGATTACAGATTTGGTTTGGCTCAGCTCAGTTTGGCTCAGTTTGGTTTGGTCTTGAAGACACCTCTTTCTCAGCTCTGTCCCGCTGGCACCATTGGGAGCCATGATGTAGATGTTGTGGACTCTCCAGTTTGGGGGAGATAATGGAATATAATGTGCTAATCCTGAGATCTGGGGACTGGTTGACAGCTAATCCAGGGGAATGTGGTGGGATTGGAGCCCTGGCTGTACTCCCAGAGTTGGAGGCCTCTGACTAGCTGGATCGTTGGTTGGCTTCACCCCTGGATAGTGAATCTGCTATCATAGCCACTCACAAACAAAAACACATACATACACATACACACACACACACACAAACTCACGCTTGTGTGCAAATGAATGCACACACTCAAAGTAAGTGAGATGATACCGTATCATGATGAAGAGACTGATGTCTTGTACCTTGGTGAAGTAATTTAAGTGCTCTCCTCTTGTTGTCTTAATTGTAGCAGTTGTGTTTCTGTCCTTCCTCTCCATGCTGCCCTTTAATCATGTTTATTTCCTAAAAGAGATCAGCGCATCTTATAGTCCTCTTTTCTGCTGGAATTTGGATTTTCCTCAAAAGAGCTCTTTGCTGAGGAAACGTGTTTGATTATAAGAACATGGCACGTCTTTGGTAACTCAATATGAGTGATTAAAGGACGTGGGGCTTTGTGATGAAGAAAGCACACATATTTACGAGTGAGCCGTTTGCTCAGACACATTTTTGCTCACATTAAAGCAGCCAAGAAGAATGAGACGCTGTTGTCGCTGTGTCTGACACACACATGCACACACTTGTAATCACAGACAAACAGTCTTTCAGGAAGTGATACACTCAGCCTTGTTGTTGCAGACATTTTGCTTCGCCCCTGCCAGAGAGGTCACAACCCTGAACATCTGCGATTCGTGCCAATCGGAGTTCACTGCCTGCGGCATGTCACAGATTTAGTGCCGCAAGTGCGTCATTCACATCACAGTGCTTCACTGGCTCCACTCAGCCCTCAGCTCGCTGATGAGAACTGTCATGGTGATGGCTCAGGTGGAGGAGTCCAGCTGACGTGTTCTTTACAAAGTTGCGCCTCATCTGTAGTTCCATAGTTCCGGAAAGCATCATTTGTGAACTTGACTTATTATTTCATCCATCAAATGATTCACTAAGAAAATTAACAGGCAGTTTTGATCATCAATTAATCATATAAATCTCTGGTTCTAATTTTCTCTGCTCCTTATATCGCTGTTAAGTGGATATTCAAATTGAATATGGCTGTTAGGACCGACAAAACAAGCCAATTGAAGAAGTCGCCTTGGGCTCTGCCAAGGCTTGATGGACATTTTATAGACTGAATGGTTAATCGATTTAGAGCTGCAGCTAATGGTTATTTTCAGCATCAGTTTAATTTCTTTTTG
Organism: Aulostomus chinensis; assembly: GCF_037954235.1. Taxonomy (NCBI): domain Eukaryota; kingdom Metazoa; phylum Chordata; class Actinopteri; order Syngnathiformes; family Aulostomidae; genus Aulostomus; species Aulostomus chinensis. Next base: position 17,932,910 of record NC_141333.1, on the reverse strand, counting down.
TTATCATCTTGTCAGCAAAATGCTAGAAAATAGTGACATAACCTAAACTGAGACCACCGTATATGATAGTCAACGTCAACAAAAGCAGGCAAAAGTTCAGTGTTCGATGATGATAATTTGCAATTTTCTGTTAATCAGTGTGATGATTAATTTACAGTTGTTCCAGCTGTAATGTGAGGATATAATACACAAGCTGATAGTGTTATTGCTGCCGCCACTGCTGCTGCTGCTGCCGCTGCTTCGTTCCCAGTGTGCAGGCTGCAGATAGATGCTCTGTTGGCGGTTGCCTGGGGATTCTTTGAGAGGGTTAAACGATTGTTAGGCTGGACCACAGTAACAGGTGGCACGAGGGGAGGAGCGGCGCTCTGTAAACAACCATTGATGGTCAAGCCTTTGTCTGGACAGGCTGTGTGTTTTCCATCTCCACAGCTCCCCATGTTGCTCGACCAGGTGCTCTTGCCTATTTTTAAAGCCACACGCTTGCTGAAATCCTTTTCTTCCCATCGCTGTCTTTTTCTAAGAGAGAATTTACTCATCCTGCACTGTTTTCCCTGCTTCAATTCCTCTCAGGTCCTTTTCACCGCCAACACCGCCTTCACTATACTCCAACCCCCCTGCCACTTTTTCTTTTCTTTCCCCTCTGTTCCATGCTCTCCTTCCTCCCCCTCCCTCCCTCCACATCGTTTCCCGCCGCCCTCCCCCTCTCTCAGAGGAGATTGATTGGGTAATCTGGCTGGGTGCCAGCAGTGCCCGCTTTCTTGCTCGGGGGAAGGAGAGAAGCGGGGGGCGACATGACGACATGCAGGAATAATAATAACATCCATAATATAAGCAGAGTAGGTACGGATGGAGGGATGAAGGTGAGAAAGAGAGAGCAGAGGAATGGAGTCGGCGTTGGCACCGTGATATCTTGTTCATACAGATTTGCATGGCCATTTTTTCCTTTAAATACAGCCTACACACAAACAGCGTGCCACCACACCATCTCTGTCCGTCTCTATCTGTCTTTCAATCTTCCTGCCCCCCGATACATCCTCCGTTTGTGCCCATGTCATCTTTTAATATCAAGCCATACGTGCAGTGCAGGCAGACAAGCACTGAGCGAGAGGACGCTGTCTTTGTGTGCTGTTATTTACTGTAGTTCCCGTAAATGAAAAAGGCCAGTCAGCTGTCGGTGTATACCTTTCTCTATCTGAGAGAAGCAACAAAGCCTCAAAGTGCTGCCCTCAAGCTGTGTGTGTGTTCGGCTGGAGGTCTGGAAGTGACAGAAGCAGAGGATCAAATATTGTTTACGATTCCCTTCCTTGCAGGTTCATTCTGGGCAAGCTTAAACTGTGCTGCGGTTTACCATTTGATCTCAGCTCCGCGAGTGAGCGGGTATGGGCTCCCGGATCTTTGTCTGACACAGACAGACGTGGAGACAACAAACCAGGGACAGACAAAAAGACAAGTGACAAAGGGAGCAGAGACAGAGAGACAGGAAGCAGGAGGGAGCTGGAGAGGGAGAGAGGGGGATGTAACAGTTTGCTGGAAGAAAAAGGTGTCTGAACACTGGGGACTCCTTTTGAAGTTTTTCATAGTTTATCTGAGTTTTGGTGCTAGCTATGTATTGTGTTCAGCTAGCCGATGTTATTCTGGAAGCCAAACCCTGCAGCGTTTACTTTGCTTCCTTGCATGCAGATTTACAACCCAGTCCAATTTCATTTCCCTCACCCAGTTACCCATGAATGCCCTCTTAGTTGCAAAATCATCATCCATAACATTTAAATAAATGCTTCAAATGAATTCTACATTCTGGAAAACTCCCCGGGGCACTTGTTTATCTCTCCCATTGAAACTAGTGTGACTAGTTCAGTCATTTTCAGGAAATACATTATGGTCCAATAAACAATACAGAAAAAAGAACATATAACAAAATCTGCCTTGTAGTTCTGTGCCTCCCTCAAACCAGTCAAGTACAAGTTTACATGATCCATGTCTGTCCAGGGGCCATATTAAAGAATATGGAGTTAGACAAATAAAAATATTAAGTATACAGCTTCTGTTCCTCCATTATATAATTGAATAACGACCAGGGAATATTGTTTCAGAAGATTCTGAACTGTAGTAGTGTTGGTGTTTTCACATCATTTCATCATCAGCATACAGACTTAGTAACACCCACAATAACATGTTCAACCTCTACTTTTAAACCACCAAATTTGGAAATGTTCACCTTGACAGTCCACTCTAGCTGGACTTGTAAAGGAAAAAAAAAAAATCCATGTAATTTGTCAATCTGGCTGAAATTTAAGTCAGACTGAGACCTCATGAATGCAACCCAGAGTCCAGCCGGCCTCTTAACAGCCTGCATCCGAGCATGTCCCTTAAATTCCACTGAGGTGTTTACCTTGAAGTCAAACAGCGAACAGTCACTGGAGTTGTCATCATGGTGGCCGAAACATCAATGGAAATATTTTTGTAGTTTTTTTGGAACAGACAAGGGGACAAACTTTATGCTCAACTTAATGTTTGAACACAGCTTTAGGAGTTGTCTGTTTTTAGGAATCTTTCTATAAAACGGGGGCGCTGCTGGCACAGGTTTACGTGTTTGATATGCGGCGCAAAAAGCGAACCGAAAAAGAGTCAGAGGGGCAAACCGCCAACTAACATTTTCAGAGCGACTTTATCGTTTCCTCCTCGTTCATCTGTCCGGAGGTTAGCAACAATAGTCCGTTTAAACGGCCTAATCGAGCTACAGCTAACAACTGTAGCTTTACATGTAAACCCATTGAATGAGTCATGCGTGCTGAATGTGTTCACTCTTGCTTTTGATGCTGTCCACTATCGCAGGACCTTAATGGGTGTGAAGGCATTAAAACAGACTGTGGTTGACGGTTGACTGTGGCAAGACTGGATGAACAATTTGTTCGGAGGTTAGGAATTTTTAGAGTGACCTTCCATGCCAGAGGTGTTTATTTCTTTGATACCTTGTCTGTTAGGTTTCTCTTGCTCAGCTTGCATAACTGACTGTGCTGAGCTGTGCACACACAATCACGCACACACATACACACACGAACTCACACACGCTCTCTCTCTTTGTAGAAGGTGGCTTGGAGTAGCACTCCATTACTGCTGTTCCTCATTAGGTGTAAAACAGTGACGACGGCAACAAGGATTGTCAGGCTGGTCCCTCGGTGTGAAAAGTATCTTTAAAGATACAGCCCTGATGGTTTGCTCATAATTTCCTTCCCTGTACGACCTACGCTCTTATATTATATCATCACACTTGAGCTGCAACAACTAAAACTGAACAATTTTAACTTGATTTTGGACATGAATGTACATGAAACTACACGTTGAGGATATGTATAAGATAGTGGTTTCAGTGGGAATCATGGATTTTTAAACATATAATATTAATGCATTATATCCTTGATGACATTCACAAACGCGTGCGCGCGTGTGTGTGTGTGTGTGTGTGTGTGCTACATTTATCTGAAGGATATTACTGGACTCAGTAAAACTTTCTGCTAGACATGGATGTTTAAGAACTTTGGTCAGATGCTTTGTTATTGTTTCCTTATTTTGTGGTGATATTTCACAGTGGTTGTATGAATTTGAATCGCTGCCTTGTGCTGCTGCGGCTGCCACAAAACACTGTATGTTTTGGGGCTTGATTGAACTTCCAAGTTTTGTTCTGCACTAGATGGTACAAACACAACATTTAAATAAGAAGCTGCTGTCCTGATCACCACGAGTTATATATCGGATGACACGATGATGATAACATTCATTCAGCTTGAGTCATAAGTAGCTGTGTTGAAATAATGGCTAAAGTGTCAAAGGCGACAAAATTGCCCAGTTTAGGGGTCTAAAGTGAAAACACTCTTTCAAGAGTTTACCTCAGTCCATTGTAGGGTACAGTTTGTTGTGCAGACATGCTTTTTGGTGTGATATGCATGACACACTCAGGCATCCTGATAGCTTTTGTCCTTTGTTTGGAATGAAATTTCTCATCTGTGGCAACATTTTCTGCATTCATGGTGTATTCAGAGACTCTTTAGCAAAATTGAAATTAATCTGGGTTTTTCTGTTTGTTTATTTTTTTTGATGAGTACTTTTGATTTTTAGTTTGATTCTCTTTTGGAATGGAATTTCTCGATTGACATTATTATTGTCATTTTTGTTATGTTGACATGTCAACAAATTTTTGTCGGCCACGCCAACACATTAAAAGGTCCAGTTGGGAGGTATATGCTGTTTCTTTTTAACCTTTTACTTCCGACTGGGCTGTCTAAGGAGTCTGTTCATTCGCTCGTAAATCAATTAATTCCCGGTGAAAACCTCTTAGCTGTTGATTTGCTGTTGAGGCCGTGGACACGGTGATAATAAAAACAAGCTAAAGTTACCATGCGATCCTTGAGCGAGCAAGCTGAGTGAAGCAACAGGTTGTTAGTATCTCTGCAGCTTGTTCACAGCAATATTGTTATGATCCACCAGTTTCTGTGGGATGTTCTTGGTCCTCAGATGGTGGGGAAGTATTCTGTTGCTTTCTTTGGGACTAGAAAAGAGGCTGCTGCTGAGGTTTTTATCTGCATGGTCCATGTTGGCACTGGTTACAAACTTGGTCAAGATGAAGGCTCTTGCCTGCGTGGAGAACAGACCAATTTATATCAGAAAAAGACCAGTATCATGATGGATTTATTGTGCAGGGACTCTGAAATGCCAGTTACACACAGCTGGAATAACAAGATTCTGCGAAGGACATGTTCATTCCAGACTGCACTTAAATTGGCGCAACGCTGTGTTTTTGTGATCCTTTTTTCGAATGATGTTTGCGTGAGTTAAAGTTAACAGAGGGAAGCCATGTCACGCGTGTTACGTTTTGCCTGCCCAATTTTTTAAAGATTCTGCTAATTTGGTCTTTTAATCACGTGCACTTAGAGTTCACGGTTACATTGTGTCCTTTTCTGTCTGTTTTCAGGATCAGGAGTCTGCACATGGTGTTTTACTTTGAAAATTGACCGGATTAACTGTGACATTTGTGTGGGGATGTCCTGTCTGGCTCGAGCTGCTCTGTGCAGCTTGATGCGCATTCCATCCAAAATAGACTCATTGTGTATTCTATTGCAGAATAGAACACTGAGCCGCATCAGGAATGCAACTGAAACGCATGGAACTGAAATCAGGCCTTCGTTTAGATTTCATAGATTATTAGCACAGGTGGAAGTGACGAATGTGGCCTCAGCAAAGACGAATGCCAGTGACTTAGCAGTGCGACTGTAACAATACGACTTCAAATGCAACAGTCTCAGAGTTCTTTGATAAAATATTTGCATCATTAATATTGAGCCATCATGAGCGTCTTCAGAGTGAAAAGGTAACCCAGCATCACCTGCAGCACTGCTTTTGCTGAGTTTCCTAATCTTCTCTCTCTCTCTCTCTCTCTCTCTCTCTCTCTCTCTCTCTCTCTCTCTCTCTCTCTCTCTCTCTCTCCCCTGCTCTTCCTCCTCCTCTCTCTTCATGGCAGTGGACACGCTCTTAGCTGGCATCGCAGCCTGGCACAGAGTGTCCTGGTCTCAGCATGTGTGTCTGTGTAACTGTGCATGCGTGTGTGTGTGTCTGTGTGTTCTGTCTGCTGCACAGCTCTGCCAGTTCACCAGTCTCAAGTACCAGCTGGGCACCCGAACTCACAACCAAAATAAACTGGCCGCTCTATCAATGAGCCAATCAGTGTGTGTGTGTGTGTGTGTGTGTGTGTGTGTGTGTGTGTGTGTGTGTGTGCGCGCGCCTGTGTGTGTGTGCATGCTTACCCAGAATGAATGCCTGAGATGTTCGCCTCTCTCACTTCTTAGAACTCTCATGCCTCCCCTACTGGGATTAAAGACTAAAACAATTACAGAGCCCTTTTTTGCAATGTAAATTCTCTTGAATACAGACTTAATCCTCATTTTCAAAGACAGCAACACGAAGAGGCAGAATAAATATGTGTGAGCGATCCAATGCAAGCCTCTGTTGGGGTTGCCCAAATTACACTTAGAGCTCATTTAGAGCAACAGTCCCAGGAACGGTGCAACCAGAACAACTCTGGTCCCTGTTGTGCATTCCTGAAGAGAGCAAGATAAAGGTCTGCTCACTGCCGCTCCCTCAGACGCTTTTTAATGAGATGGCCACTAAAAAAACACCTTTATCTTTGTTACATTTTGTCTTTGGCCTGGCGCCTTTTGAAGTTCATTGAATGTGTATGTGTGTGTGTGTGTGTGTGTGTGTGTGTGTGTGTGTGTGTGTGTAAACTTTTGGATGCTGAGAAGAACCAGATTTCTGAACCTGCGACATCACCCTGTTGCTGTTACACGACTGTTGTTTCATTTCAGTTTAATAAATGAATGACACGGAGAGATGCGCCCCTCTGCACAGTGTTCATCTGCTGTGTGTTTGATGGTTATTTATTTCTGTTTTAGAATGTTATCCCCTGCAGACAAACTGAGAATTTACGTTTTTTTTTGTTTTTGTGACCATTCAATGCCTTGATCGCGCTCTGTTCATTCACACATTCCTTTTGTTTTAATTTTAAAACTAGCTGGAAATCTTCCACAACAAAATCTGGAATTGCTTTTAAAGATAATGAGAAAGTCAGTTTTGTAAGTTGAAGCAGATAGGGAACATCCCTGGGGAATTTTGCCCCTAAAGTTCTTTTACCTTTGGAAAGTACCACTTCTCTCATTACACGAGATTGTACTGCAGGAATTAAAATGAGTCTCTGGTTCTTCTCGGTCCCCTGGGAATGTGGAAATGCCCTAAAAGCAGCTACAGGTGTGTTAATGAAAGTTAGATTGGAGAAGGGTTTGTTTCTGTTAAAAGCTTTAAAGATAAATGCACTGAATCTGATTGTCAAGCCGTTTTTGCACCTTCAGAAATATTTGCACTTTATGTTATTTGCATGTGTGTGTTTACATGTGTGCAGTGGTGATGGCGGGCAGGGAGCGTGCTTTACGGCTGCCCTGGGTATATTTACCGACAGTGACTTTAATGCAGTGTAATGATTATTTTTATTCCAGCTACTTCGGCAGCCCGTTGGCTCTGAGTGGAATGACTCCCTGTTGGTTCACTGATTACCTCTGTGGCTGCTGCCACACCTGGCTCCTCCACTATTACACCTTCAGCCTCCCTCCCTTCACTGCTCCACTTTCATCTCTCCCTCTCTTAGCGCACCTTTACCTGTCTAACGCTGCAACTTCTGTCTAGTCTTACCTCATGTGTCAGTCAGTGGATCTGTATTATAATGTATTCTAAGTGTAGTGAGGTAATAATATTTGTCGTTTAAGGGTCGATATTAATACTAATTAGTAAGTCAAGAAGGCTGATAACTGACACCATTCAGTATTCATCCATCCATCCATTTTCTTCCACTTATTCCTGTTAAGGGTCGCGGGGGTGCTGGAGCCTATCCCAGCAACCTTCAGGTGAGAGGCTGGGTTCACCCTGGACAGGTCACCAGTCCATCACAGGGCCAACACAGAGAGACAGACAACCATTCACACTCACAGTCACACCTACAGTCAATTTAGAGTATCAATCAGCCTCGTCCTCTCTTGATGTCTTTGGACTGTGGGAGGAAGCTGGAGTACCAGAGAGAACCCACACAGGAACAGGGAGAACATGGAGACTCACACAGAAAGATCCAGTGCTGGAGCCGGGGCTCGAACCTGGAACTTTCTTGTTGTGAGGCAACAGTGCTGACCACTGCACCACCGTGCCGCCCCATTCAGTATCATTAATGTTAACATTTCTGTGAAAGAATTTATAATAATACAAACCAAGTGCTGCCTGTAAATCAACATGTATTTAGTGGAAAATTTCTATTGAATTAATTGTATGAACAATGCATACAATTAAAAAGTGCATAATGTAAATTGTGAAAATGCAGAAAAATAGTGCTCAAAATAAAACATATTAAAATATATATTTTTATATGAAGATGAAAGGTTCCCAGCAGGCTTTTACTGAACTGAATTGAAAACATGAAATTGCGTAATTAAGTTTTACAGAATAAGGTCTGCCGTTCTACTTCTGATACATTTGTAGGGAAAACAGCCTACTGATAAAGAAATATTTTGATACTGGAAATATGAAAAATAAGAGGATATCTAAGCCAATAATCGACCAAAGAGCTTAAGTAGCGCTTTAGAAAAAGTCAATGGACATTTCTTGGCCCATTCCAATTTTCTGATTCTTTTTGTAAGTGTGACTTGGCGGTACTGATTTTCTGTCTTAAGAACTATCCTTTTTTTTTTTTTAATTATTTATGAGAATTTTCAAATTGAATTACAAGTCAGAGACAAGGAGACAATAACAAATAAATAAACGGTAATAAGAAAATTAAAAAAAATAAAAAGCAACAGTGACATAGAAATGTATAATAGAACAACAATAGAATAAATAAATAAAAGGGGGACAAAGTCACCTGCTCCACTTTTTAGCTGTCTATCTTACCAAGGAGCTGCATGAACAAGGTAGGTGTGTGAAGAGAGTATCATTGGTCATTAATATGCCAGACTCCATGTACTGAGAACTTCAGAGGGTTACCAGAAAGTTCATATTTTTAAGAATTATACTTGACAGAATGTAATAACATAAATATCAACTTTTCTTCAATGGAAAATTTTATTTTCATGATTACAGAAAATATTACCCATAGTTTTCCACCAGGGCAGCACGGTGGTGCAGTGGTCAGCACTGTGGCCTCACAGCAAGAAGGTTCCTGGTTTGAGTCCCGGCTCCATCACAGGATCTTTCTGTGTGAGTCTCCATGTTCTCCCTGTTCCTGTGTGGGTTCTCTCTGGTACTCCAGCTTCCTCCCACAGTCCAAAGACATCAAGAGGGGACGAGGCTGATTGATACTCTAAATTGACCGTAGGTGTGACTGTGGGTGTGAATGGTTGTCTGTCTCTATGTGTTGGTCCTGTGATGGACTGGTGACCTGTCCAGGGTGAACCCTGCCTCTCGCCTGGAAGCTGCTGGGATAGGCTCCAGCCCCCCCCCCACAACCCTTAACAGGATAAGTGGTAGAAAATGGATGGATGGAGTTTCCCACCAAATTGCACTAGATAACGAGATCTTTTCTTAATTTAACCCTACAAAATACATAAATAAAATAATTAAGTGCTACCCTAATGAAAGAGGAACAAAATATTCTTCTGAAAATGAGTTGTTGTATATCCAGCTATATCTGAATATCTTTTATTTATTGAGCAAATGCAAATGAATCCAGCATCAACTGAAGGATAGGAAAGGCTGCAGGCTAGTTTGTGGCTCTGAGCTCTGCCTGCTAGCCTTAGCTGCTTGTCCTTTGTTAGCGTCCTCAAATTGGAGTTTACACCATCTGACTAGGATTGCTGTTCATATTTCTTTACATTTATTCAATATTGTGAGTTTTATGTCCTCATTAGGACAAACCCAATCAGCGTTAAATCTGGTTGCAGCGAGATTTCAGAAGTCACATACAAATTCCATGGCATCGAAAACAATTTTTTTTTTGAAGATGGGCAATCGTGTTTTGACAATTCATTTGTAACTATATTAAACTAGGATCTTCTGTAAATTTCACTTGGCAAGATACTTGCAAGACACGTGCTCTCTTTGTCTTTCCTTCTCACCGAGGGTGCATGACTGAGGTAGTGCTAGGCTAACATTAAAACTACACCATAAGCTACGTAACATAAGCCACGGTAAAATGTGTATTTCAGCATGAAAACTCTGGGGTGTATACAGCCTCCATCAGTCCTGGAAGAGGTGCAGCACTGATTCCAACGCTGGCCCCGATACCTACGGCGCTTAAAGAAATGGGTATCATCGGCGTTTTGTAGAACCGAGTGGTATTGCAAGTATGGGTTCATCCCTAGTCCTCATACTTACAATTAAGAACCTCCACAGTGACCCTGAATTTCGCCCAGCCATGACTGCGCAGTTTTCCAGCTGCAGTGCCGATCACGTTGGTCCTCCGCACAACTGCGATTTCCAGCTGTCCGCCAGCTTTGTTCAGATACTGCTGATTTGGATGTTGTGTCTTGATTTATGTGTTTCCAGAGTACGAGTTTGTATTGTGTCACTTTTAGGTCTATTATTGAGATTGGAAGCCTGTACATGGTGTTTTATTTTGAAAATTGACCAGCTATACTGTGGCATTCATGTGGAGACTTCCTGTCTGGCTCCATGTTCTCTGTGCAGATGACGCGCTGTCTGTCAAAAATAGACTCGCTGCTATTCCTGGTGAAGCAGTGTGCTCTGGCAAGTGACCGGCTAGGAATCCGAAATATGTGACACTGACCGACCAGTCACTGGTCAGGGCTGGTCATGCTGAGAACCGGCTGATTATGGTTCCTGGCCAGGCAATCGGTGCATCCTTAGGTGAAATTTTTTTTTTTTTTTTTTAAAAACTCGCTAAATTTTACTATTGTGTTTTTTGGTTGCTTGAGGTGGCGTATACCTTTAACAACAGAAAATGGAAATCTCCCTGTCAAATACGCTCTGATGTAGAAAATCTTAAACTTGTGTGATTGACCACCCATCTTCTTCCTCCTCCTTCGTCCCCTGAGAGCAGCAACATGTCCAAAAGAGAGTTATATTTAAGGATAATTACTGCTCGCCCAACTGAAGTTTATTCCTCAGGAACTCGCTCCATTTTTCGCTGATAGATGTCCCTTCTTTTATTTTGTTATCGTCGTTGCCTATAATGCCATCTTCTGGCAGCCTATTTTATTTGCTCCTAACCAGTTAATGGAATTGCACACGTTTCCTTTTTTCAACATATCCACAGTTTCACTAGACAATTGCGTGGAAACACAATGTCTGACTTGCTATATGTCTCCTGCTTCTTTGCTCCTCTGCTTTCTAAGTCCTGAAAGACTTTGCAGGAGTCTGCAGAGTTTTCTGAGGAAGTTTAAAGCTTTTAGTTGATAGTTCACTCAAATGTTATTATCTCGATATTTCCCTATTAGTTCTTGCTCAGCACACCTACACAGCCAGCCACATCACGCTGACGCAGATCTAAATGCAGCCTTGAGTGTCCGTAGACTCACTATTCTGGTGCACACTGAAGCTGCACGAATGACTCAGCCGCAGACAACAGGTGTGTGTGTGTGTGTGTGTGTGTGTGTGTGTGTGTGTGTGTGTGTGTGTGTGTGTGTGTGTGTGTGTGTGTGTGCGCGTGTGTCACTGAACACTCAGATATACATTGAAATGTATTTACCCCATACATAGATCAATAGAACCTCTACATAAATCGCAAATAAAGTTTGTGCCTCCTGATCCACATTCACAGTTTGGTGCAGTTGAGACAACAGAGCTGTAAATGAACTAAAATGTTTACATACTGGTGTATAAGCAGGTGCATGTGCATGTATGACTGACAGCTTTTCTTCTGGGATCTGCAGCTTCATTATTTGATCAGTCGATCGAAAGAAAATTCGTCGTGAATTCATTTGATGAATTGTTTCTGACTTTTTTCCAAACAAAAGTGTAGAGGGAAAAAAAAAAAAAAGCGAATATAGGGATTTGCTGCCTTTTTGGTCATTTGTGACAGAAAAGAAATTATCGTTTGGGTTTTAAACTGTAACTACATGGACCAAGGAGGTAATTCAAAAACATCACTTTGAGCTCTAGCAAATGGTGATGAGTATTTCTAAGATTTTCTTGACATTTAATAGCCTAAATGATTCACGATGAAAATAATTTTCAGATTAATCGATAATAAGAATAATCGTTGCATCCCAAATCAACACAAGCAAGTTTACAATTGAGGAGGGGACAAATATCTCGAGGGATGCAATGAAAATAGGAAGCGAGAAGGCATTTACAAGCATAATTATGTAATTTTTTTTTTAAAACGCCGCTGTATTTTTTATCGTTTTTTTTTGTTCCAAACTGTATTTTATAATTTCAATACGTCACATTACAAATAATTAATTTCTTATCAGAGGCAAAATTTTAGAGAGATTTAATTTTAAAATTCAACATTAGACTGTCCTTATATTGTCTTGATCGCAGGAAGTTTCTTATTTTCATTATTAATATTATTCCCATCCTATAACCACACTATTTATGTTCTGACATGATGATTACTGTGATAAAATGTACAAAAAGTGGGGTTAGTTTGATGGTGTTTTTAGAGGTGAATGCACCTCCTGCTCTACTTTAGTGCTTTGAATGAATGACTTTTACTCTACGTTTATACTGATCTACAATCAGCTGTGCAGGGTTGCCACTGGCCAACTTTTGTTCTGCGCAGCGACTGCTGATGTCATCACTGTTGTTGTGTCAGCCTGTTGAAAGAATTGGAGGCTGTTTCTCCTCATATATGTTTTTGCACGCATGCACATAAAGAAATTTTTTTCACTTGACACACATTCAACTTTTAGCTGCAAAGTGTCAGTGAAAGGCTACGAATCCTGCTGATTCCGCAGGTGAGCTGATGTGGTGCCATCAGCTGGCCTCCAGGTCAGCGTGGGGTCAGAGGCTGCTGCTGCTCAGGGTTAATTCTTCTGTTCACAGACAGAAAATCCTAAAAAACCACAGCATGTACTGGAGTAACAAATACAGCGTGTGAACTTGGAGTATGCTGTCTGGATTGAAGCCTTCAGATCAGTTATTTATATCTCTCATGATGATGTTCAGTGGCTAAACAGAGCGACACATCTGTTTCATTATTGACTGAATGTTTGGACTTAATGTTCACGTGTTCCTGTGTTATTCCACTTATCTGAGCTGCTGGATTTGTTTTCATTACTCAGATCTTTCCTGTAAAAAGTGACATTTGGAATCCACTGCACTGCACTCTGTCGCACTCTGTAAAGGTCATCTTTCTCTGAAGGAGTGTGTGTGTGGGTGTGTGTGTGTGAGAGAGAGAGAGAGAGAGAGAGAGAGAGAGAGAGAGAGAGTATTTTATGTGATGCTACTGTTGCTTTGTCTTGATTTGGTTTCCTGACTCTGTCTCTGCTCTGCTGGACTGAGCGTCTCTCTCTCTGGTGCTGAACTGTTTAGTTGGATGCTGTAATCTCTTCAGTGCATGGCCAGATTACTGTCTGCTCCATATTGTCTGGTGGCGGGCTGCTGGATGGAGCGATGTCAGGAGGAGGGGAGAGAGGGAGAATAGAGGAGACTGCTGCTACATAAGGAAGATTACCTTTTATTAATATATCCATCTGGACGTTTGCTATATTTGGTTGTTTGTCAGGGCATTTTATTTGTGTTTAAGGACGTACAGCATAAAGCTCATGAGGGTGTAATCTAGATAAATCAAAACTGAGATTAAGCATATGTGCTGTTTCCCAAGAGAAGTCACATGAACAGCATTTTGGTTTAATGATGTTTATTCAAGTATTGCATTTATTCCCTTTTGTGACTAATATGATAAATCCTTTGTGCTATTTATCCAGAACAAGAAATTACTCCAAAAAACTGAATGATTTTTCAGTAAAGAAAAATGCAGAAATGTGAGTATTCATTGTACCCCCACACCCACCAACACATAGACACACACACACACGCACCCACACACCCCACCCTTCCACGCGTCTTCCTCTCCATCTCTTTCTGTCTCCTGTGCACTCCGTGCAGAAATGATTTCCATTCCTGCTGAATTAATGAGGTTCTGCTGAACTGAGAAAAAGGCAAAGGGAGAGTACACACACACACGCACACACACACGCACACACACACACACACACTCTCTCAGACACACATCTGCTATAGCCATATTAAAGTGTATTCCCTCTCTCATATGCACACAGTGATTCACTGAAGCTTGGCCACTTTCTGCTGTTTCAAAATAAATTGTTTAGGTTTTTTGGCTTTAAAAAAGAACAACCTAAATAGACATTTCGGACAGCATGTCACCAACAATTGAGTTTTTCGGCATGGTTCATCGAGATGTGATGGCAAAAACACCCAAACAACAAATCTTACACATATACGTTGAAGAATAATTGTGGCCTCAAAGCTGGGCGTAGTCACCATGGTAACACAGTACTCTGTGTTTTAAAAAACTCACATGGTTGGGTGTTGCTGGACGTTGTTAGGCACCTTCATCTTCTCTCTCTCACACACACACACACACACACACACACACACACACACACACGCTGCAGCTTTTTTTGCCTGAGTGGTGGGTAAGACACCATATTTGAAGTCAACCAAAGACTGATGATGAGTAAACATGGTTCAACTGGGGTTTGCATTAGAAACGTGAAGGAGCATTGAGTCAAAAAGATGTAATTGCGGTGCCAGCGGCTATTGTTCTGCACCAGCTTCTGCACCTCTTGAAAAGCTCCGTCAAGGATCAGCTGAACAAAGAGGAGGAGAAACTCCATCAGCACATTCCGGTGAGGTTCTTCGTACTGCAAAATAATTTTCCTAAAAGTCACAAGCAATAATTTCATGTATTAACACAGACTACATCGAGGTGCATCCACTTTCTCTTTAGTTTCTTTTTTTTCTCTGCCTTTCTCTATCAAATGATTGTGCACATTCAGTCAAGCGCCCTCTCCCTCTCCTCCATCGCCACTGTCTCAGTGTTTTTCTCCCCCATTTGTCATCTCTGAAGCAAAGGAACACATTCCATTTTCATGTGTTTTTGTTCTCTTCCTCTATTTGCTTAAATTTCTTCACCCGCCTCTCTGTTTTGATCTCAGGCAACCAGTCAGCGGTCAATAATCTGTTAAATAGCATCGATCACCACCATTTACTTTCCTGGCCAGCTACTTAGGTTGTAAAGCTGATCAATGGATTTGAATGGGAACCACTGAGATAGCGGACTGACTGCTGGGACGCGCTCTGCAATCATATCATTTGTCTTCATTTGCTGTTCAATTATTTGTTGTAATGGCTGCTGTCGAAAACAGACCCATGCTGGTCCATGCTGCCACACCGAGTCTGAAACTGTAGAGTGCAAGCTGTGATGCCGAGCCTGCTCACCTTGACTCTGAGCCCCCCCCCCCCCCCATCCGACTCCTGCTCCTCCACCTCCCTCGCTTCCGTCTGACAGCAGAGGAAAGACATTATATAGTAACTGGCATGAGAGGAGCAGGATCACGTGTCCGAACAAGTATCGGAGTGTGTTCCTGTGTGTGTGTACGTGTGAGTGCATGCAGATGGTGCCAATGTCTGGCTGTGTGGAAGAAGTCGGACCCCGACTGGACTTCCTCTGCCCGAGAGCCCCTTCCTGAAATCATCAATCACTTCTTGTAGGACGCGGACATGGCAATGTGAGTGTCCTCGCGTGTTTACATTTGTGTGTGGGAGTTGTTCTTTGTTTAACTTTCAAGTGGGACAGCAACTCATATGCTCTTTCAAAGTTTTAGTTCTTTCCCATTGGTCCATATTTGCTTTAGACTCATACGGGTGTTTATTTTGAATGTGAACCCCTTTGGTCACTCTACTCTACCCTTAATACTCTAATCAATATTCCCTTAACAGATTAAAAACATGAAATCCTTTCAAATCCAAATTATTTTGCTTTAATGTTACTACAACTGTTTACATAATAGTATTTAATATAATAATATATAATGTCGTCATCACAGCAAACCATATTATAAAACCGAATCTATGATTTCTTAGTTGGTCGAGACGCTGAAAAAAAAAACATTCATTGACTAATTTGAAGAAATCATGTGTCTTAACAATTTCACTCTTTACTGAACCATAAGAGTTTTTATTTGCTGCCTGAATGTGATCGTGTTCCCTTAAGAATCATAATAACCCTTGAAGTTGCAAGACAAGAAAAATTGAAAATAAGCAACTCCATGTGAACTCTTAGGAATTTTTACAAACCCTTGTTATTTCCGAGCAAATCCAAACTGACTTCATCTACATTGAGGGCAAAATGCTGATAATAACCATGATCGACTCCATAAATCCCTGCACTTTCTAATCAGTTTCACCTGAATAATGTCATCGT
Organism: Aulostomus chinensis; assembly: GCF_037954235.1. Taxonomy (NCBI): domain Eukaryota; kingdom Metazoa; phylum Chordata; class Actinopteri; order Syngnathiformes; family Aulostomidae; genus Aulostomus; species Aulostomus chinensis. Next base: position 17,916,973 of record NC_141333.1, on the reverse strand, counting down.
CAAAGTAAGCAAAATTCACAGTAAAATGTGTATTCTGATCTTAGTTGCCTTAGTTATTTGATGTCGTGGTGGAGTTTTCATTGCATTTCACAAAATGTGCTGCAGCCTAACAGCTTGATGATGCAGCTCGAGCTTCTAACTTCTGTTTACTCGGTTCAAAGTGCAATGTTTGGCAATGAAACAAGAAAATACTCGAAATATTCCACAGTAGCAGCATGATGGTAACCGTTGTGGTAGTAACTTACTTACTTAGTGTCATCTGTCACTGCAGGACCTTCATTTGTTGCGTGTAAACAGAAATATAAATGGAATATTTTTAAAGCAGTTTTCCATATTTTCATTTCATAAATGACTGAAACAATCAGTCGCAATAATCCCTTTTGGTTTAATCGGCTCTCTGATTTGTGATTTATGTAGTTTGAAGCCCCCTCCCCTTTTCCTGGTTCAGGCTTTACTGTAGCATTAAAGTTGCCCTCCTCTGGGTTTTAGACCACATGTAACTTTACTGCAGGCATGGTCAGCCAGCCTCTCCTTCTTTGGGAAGTTTTATTGCGCTTCAGATCTGTTCCCTCTGCTTTATCAAGCGCTTTTACAAACCAGCTTCCCGCCAACTTCCCTCTCTTCTACTGTACCTCTTTCTCCAACTCTTTTCTTTCACTCCTTCTAACACCCCATGGTTTTATTGGCAAAGCAGTGTCCCCCCTCCCCCCGGCTTGTTTGAAGTGGCCTGCCCATATATCACAGCCTTTCCTTGCAGGATATCCTCCCTCTTCCTGCCTCTCCCTCTCTTTTTCTCTCATTCCCCATCGTTCCTTCCCTCTCTCATCACCCCCCTCATCTGTCTACTGGAGGTGTAGGAGGCTGATACCTGTTAACTCTATTTGTTCTCTACACTTTAACACTCCTCCCATATACCCAGCAGACTGGCGTGCTCCCCCACACAGACGATTACGTTAGTCTGCACATTTCAGGACAGACCAGCGTCACAGCACCTGAGTTGTCATTTTTAAATCAAGCTGAAGTCGTAAGATATAAGTTTTTTTATATTTAGTCTAGACTTGATTTAGACTTGAAAAGTTTCAGATTCAGGTCTTTTACAAGCCTGTAAATGTAACTGTCACAAAGAGAACACTAAACTGCAGGATATTGGGTGATATAAAGTGCATGGTCTATAGTGAAATCCATGTTAATCAGTTAGATGATGAATAATGAGTTTGTGAAGGAGGGTGTGAGGCACAAAGGAGGTTGTCAAGAGTCTCAAAAATAATCATAGGTATGTTTTTAGCATGACACAAATGTAACCAACCACAGCGTCATCCCCCAATCCTCGAGGAAGTAACAGATTTTCTGTTTCTCCTCTGTGTAAGAATATTTCAGAATGCTTACCCCTTCTCGCCTTGAGCGTTGTCTCTGCATTGTCCTGTGTTTAGATTGTAGGTCAATGTCCCAGGATAGTTGCTGGATGGAGGAATGTTACTGCACATATATTAGATTTGGTAACTGCTGAAAACAGCCTCTGATCTTAAAAGAAAGAAGACACCAATACAGAATCACCTGGAAGGACTCCCAACAGACCGATCCACCCACTGTGTTCACTCATATATTTCAATATTTTTCCAAAAATGACATTATTCTGAGGCAGCACGGTGGTGCAGTGGTCAGCACTGTGGCCTCACAGCAAGAAGGTTCCGTGTTCGAGTCCCGGCTCGGGCGTGGGATCTTTCTGTGTGAGTCTCCATGTTCTCCCTGTTCCTGTGTGGGTTCTCTCTGGTACTCCAGCTTCCTCCCACAGTCCAAAGACATCAAGAGGGGACGAGGCTGATTGATACTCTAAATTGACTGTAGGTGTGACTGTGAGTGTGAATGGTTGTCTGTCTCTATGTGTTGGCCCTGTGATGGACTGGCGACCTGTCCAGGGTGAACCCACCTCTCGCCTGTAGCTGCTGGGATAGGCTCCAGCCCCCCCCCAGGTGACCCTTAACAGGAATAAGCGGAAGACAATGGGTGGACATTATTCTGAATTTATTAAGTCCTATAAACAGCACCTTGTGGTTGGATTATTGGAATTCAAGTTTTTTTTTTATTGTCTGATTAAAACATGTAGTTTTTGCCAATAGTTGGATTGTAGGAGCTTTTTATATTTATACAGCATATCAGAAGATGCATCGTGTGTCAGGGTTTTTACAGCAGGATTCAACCTCACTTCACACACTGTTTAGACTATGCACTCGCTTAATGCTAGCATGTAGCCTGCTAACAAGTGATATACGCTTCCTGAAATGGAAATTCTTTTGAATCATTAAACACATCATTAAAAAGGAACAGCAGAATAACGCTGAACACCACTCGTGTTTCTCTCATGAACATTCCTTGATTTAAAGTTTCCTGGTGTGTAATACTCCAACCAGCCAAAAGCAAAACATCAATAATGAACTTGTGCACTTGGACACATGTATGCAGCTCAGTCAGAATATTGTTATTTTCAGAATAAGAGTAAAAAAAATGGAATAAAAGTGGAATATTGAGTGCACCTAAAGGTAGTTAATGAAGTTATGAGTGGGAGAGCAGTCATAGTGGTCCGTGACTCAGACGGGGTGAAACAGGTATGATATACTCAGTTATGATCTCTCATTGTTTTAGTTGTGAACCGTTCCATGTTTATGTTATTGACTGCGCATTTAGGTGTCTATAATAAGCAGAGTGTGTGTCTTGTGTCAAACTGTAAACATTGCACCTAATAATATGATAAGTTAGCACAAATATACCTGCATCTGTCTGATGGCTGAGATTTATGTCTGTCCAGTTCTGCTCAAGTCTCCTTTGCTCATCATACGTCATTTAGAAAAATGGCAAATTATTCCTAATATTCACAATGCTTGAATATGGGTTCTGACTGGTTGGTCCATTGACAACATCTGTTACTCACATTCATTGACTAACTTTGTTGAGAGAACACATTCCTCTACGCTCTCATCTCCAGCTTTTTCATCACCACTCCATTTAACCTGAGGGGACAAAACAATTCCTGGTGACATCGAGACGATGGCAGGGATTCTGTGATGATTGGACATGATGGGAGACTGTGTCAAAACAAATTTCATCATGACATGAATGCAAGGGCGTACTTCAACATAGTTTCCTGTTTGGTTCCTTTTATTGGCCACAGACGCTGTGCCATCAGGATTACCCTACTGTCCTTCATCGCTCCCTCTTGTAACACAGTTTATTTGACTCTCATTTGTCCTTAATATCTTTCCTTTATGAGATTCATTATTCTCTTCCCCTTCATACTCCTTTATTTCAGCCCTCTACTGCCTCTCTGCTGTTCTCTCCTTTTTTCTGCTCCTTGTTTTTCTCTCTCTCTCTATGCCCTTGTTGTCATTTAGCTACTTCCCTCCCCCTCCCTCTGCTAGTTTCCCTCTCTCTCTCTCTCTCTCTCTCTCCCTTGCTCACTCTTACTTTACTGTCTCACTCTCCCCATCTCTTTTCACTCTCCATCCTTCTGCCCTTTAACTCCTCCACCCCCTCTCCTCTCTTCCTCTCCATCCCTCCATCTCTCTCTCTCTCTCTCTCTCTTCGGCGGAGGACAAGGAGGTGAAAGCCAAGCGGATTACAGTGGCAGTTTAATCTGGCTGACCCACCAAGGGATTGCTCTCTACTTTGCTGTGAGGCTGCAGGGCTGGAGGGCAGCAGGGATGGGTGGGTGGGTGCAGCCAGGAGAAGAAGGGAGGAGGACAGGGAGAGGAGACATAAGTCATAGTGTGTGTGTGAGGGGGGGGGGGGGTGTGCACAGAGGGGAGGTGGTAAGAGGGAGCAGGTGAATGTGGAGAATTTTCTTGTTTGTCTCAGACCAAGCCGACATGCTCTTCAGGACATGGCTCTGTGTGTGTGTGTGTGTGTGTGTGCGTGTGTGTGTGTGTGTGTGTGTGTGTGTGTGTGTGTGTGTGTGTGTGTGTGTGTGTGTGTGTGTGTGTGTGTGTGAGACTGTTGGGTGCCAGAGGTGGGGGAAGGGCTTTTGGTTGAGATGGAATATTAATGCTATTTTGCCTCTAATTTCTTTCCATCTGTCATCAAATTGTCCTGTGTGTGTGTGTGTGTGTGTGTGTGTGTGTGTGTGTGTCATCTATGAATAGTTATTCTTCAGATATTAATGGACAATTAGTCTGTTCTGTGTTTCAAAGAGAAAATAAAAAAACGTCCTTGGTTTGATTCTTTTTTCTTTATTCTGAAAACATCAAAATGTCTCTGTCACACGTTGCTCCGTCTTGTCAAAGTCATTAAAACTCATGCGGCTTTCATCCACGGCGAACGCCCAGGCTGAGGCCTCGCCAGATTTATCAGTTCAGCAAGCACAGCAACAGATTCCGTCTTTGTCGGCCGCAGGTCATCTGTTTTTGTTCTTATTGTTATTTGGAATCACTTGACATTTCAACATGAATAGTGAAGATAATGGGACAATTAACAGTAGGGGTGCGGAATTACAGGCAGTTTTAACACAAAACGCACACACACACACGCAGCAACATGGCGAGTCCTTTTCAAATAAAAGAAATGACTTCTATTACCATTCCTACATGGCAGTTGAGCTAGAAATGGTTTTGGTTGGCCTAGAGGCTTTCCCTTATATCTGTATTTTTTTATTTTTTTAATGAAGCTCATTTGTGGTGTTTCATAGAGTGAGTGAAATGTAATGTTCCGCTCAAGAGGCTCAGCCTTGTACAAACTGGATGTTAATAGTAGGTAGAACACAGCATGAACTGTTTAGATATTAAGTGACTTAACCTGCGCATCAAGTGGCAGCTAAGAGGAAACGTCCAGCTAAAGGAGCGCTGGACAGTGGCCTTGAGCTAAATAACAAAGTTACTCTAACGATGTGCTGGTTTAATGTCTTGTTGTGCAGTTCTAAATGCGGTGAAGGGGTTTGAGGCAGAGTCTGCATCTCTGTTTGCCTCTACAATGCCTTTCATGTCCCCCATATCAGCCTTCCTTTCATCAGTCCACCCCCGCTGTGCGGTTTCGGAGGAGGGGTCCAGTCGGTGAGCCGGATTAGCTTCCAACTGGTGCTTGTCCAGATTCTGATTCTGAAGGGGGGCTTAACCAACCTTGCCTCAGAAAGAAGAGAGGAAGGAACAGGAGGGAGGGAAAGAGGGGAAGAGAGAGCTCCTGTTGGGGTGACTCTGCTTTTCACTTGTTTACCTTGCAATTAACATTCTGGATTGTCCTGTGAAAAAGCAGAAAATGTGCATTATATTGCCAGGCTGCTAATAGTCTTTGTATTTAGTGCTTTCATCAGCGTGTTCTGACGCACATTAGAAGTAGTGCAGTTTTTATACTGGCTTAAGGTAGTTTTTGCCTTTTTGAAAATGAGTAAATGCACAAAACAGAAGATGGAATCTCCTTCCTTTTGAATGACACAGGAAGTCAGTAACTTAGGTGACTGACCAGCTGCAGCTGTCATAGCAGATATTCTCAAACAACACAACAACAACTTGTCAAAACATGGCAGGTCGTACCAACAGTCTTCTGCTGACCAGTATTCACTCAGGACCCAAAGTCTTAAAGGAACAGGGGCCTTTTTCACCACAATTAAGTGTGACCAAAGACCTAATTAGGGCTGCACGGTGGTGCAGTGGTCAGCACTGTGGCCTCACAGCAAGAAGGTTCCGTGTTCGAGTCCCGGCTCGGGCGCGGGATCTTTCTGTGTGGAGTTTGCATGTTCTCCCCGTGTCTGCGTGGGTTCTCTCCGGGTACTCCGGCTTCGTCTCTCTATGTTGGCCCTGCGATGGACTGGCGACATGTCCAGGGTGAACCCCACCTCTCGCCCGTTGACGCTGGGATAGGCTCCAGCCCCCCCGCGACCCTTAATAGTAAGGAATAAGCGGAAGATGACGATGGACGATCCAAAAACCTAATTATTCCTCAGTCTCATCCAGACAGACGCTAGAAGGCCAACTAGTCCCAGGATTAGTAACCACTACCCCTACTGATATTTTGTTAAAGGCGTGTGGAAGGTTACCTATACTGCCATCCTCTGACAAAAAACTGGCAATATTTAGCTGAGTTTATTAATTCCAAATCAAAACAAAAAGTAGTCGTTGTGCATCTGTGCATGAGCTGTCAAGCATTCATATGTATATATAGTGAGTGTCATGGTCACAGGCGATGACACTAACCAATCAACAGCAGATGCCCACTTGGATGTGCATGTGCATGTGTTTGTGTGTTTGTGTGTGTGTGTGTGTGTGTGTGTGTGTGTGTGTGTGTACCTGGTTTATATTACCTAGTAGAGACATCTTCTTGTATAACCACTGACCGAATGAGGACCTCTCGTCCTCATGAGGACCAACCACTGGTTGACATCCGTTTTAAAGTGAAGGTGGTAATTCAGGTTAGGTTAAGGTTAGACTTGGGTATTAATTAGTCAGGATTAGAACTAGGGTTAGGGATTGTTTCAGGCTGTCCGCATGGTTTGAAGTCAATGTAATGTCCTAAAAAGTATAGGTGCGCAAACCTTTGTGTGCGTGTGTGTGTGTGTGTGCGTGCGTGCATGTGTGTGTGTGCGTGCGTGTGTGTGTGTGTGCGTGCGTGCGTGTGTGTGATCAGTGACATAGTAGTGACAGAGCCACCGAGCTGCTGTCATCATCACACCACCCTGCGACATGGCTGCCTGGGACCTTATTTTAGGCCACACCAGGTGCAAGTGTTTTAGGGTGGTTACTTGATCTTGGGTAATTGTGTGTGTGTGTGTGTGTGGGGGGGGGGGGGGGTGTTGTCAGATTTTGTAGTGGGCCAAGCTTGTGAGTGTCTGCATGCTGGAGTCCACGAAAGGTCAGAGATTGGGTGGAGGTGCCAGGAATAGGGGTGTGAGATGCCTGCATGTCTGCCCAGCCACACACACACACACACACACACACACACACACACACACACACACACACACACACACACACACACACACATTTATGCACAAGGCCTTCTATCCAAAAAACCTAGCAGAACAATGGCTGGTCAAAGTGGGGCAGTTTTCTCTCCTCTCCTCTCCTCTCCTCTCCTCTCCTCTCCTCTCCTCTCCTCTCCTCTCCTCTCCTCTCCTCTCCTCTCCTCTCCTTTCCTCTCTCATGTAAACACAATGCTTCTGCTTTCTGGATCTGGGATGCCTGAGGGACAGAGCGCAGACAGGATCCCCGTCACCATGACAACAGCTTCTCTGAGCTGCCTGACACCCAGACACCATTGGCTGAGGGATGTTGGGGGAGGGGGGGGGGGGAGTGAGAGAGAGAAAGAGTGAAGGAGTAAGTTAAGCAAGGGGTAAAAGGAGAAGGGGGGTAGAGAAAAGGAGATAACGGAGGCAAACGACCCCATTTCTTCTCAGGGGGCTGTGCAGCCTGTTAGTGTTCATGTGCAGGTTTGATATAAAGAGGGAGAGGGAGGAGGAGGGAGGAGGAGGGAGAAGAAGGTGGAAAAGGGGAAGAGGGGAGGAGTTAGAAGGCGCAGGAGGCCTGTGTGTGTGTGTGTGTGTGTATCTGTGTGTGTGTGTGTGTGTGTGTGTGTGTGTGTGTGTGTGTAAATGAAGGCTCTTCCCAACATAATGATGCTGCTGGTCTATGTTCTGTATAAGTGTGTGCACTTGTACTGTCAATCTGATTTGAAAATATTTCCTGACCAAACGACTTTCATTATGTCATTCACGCAGACTCTTTTCATTGTCCCGGTATTCAAGAACCAGTGAAGAATCAATTAACTTAAGTGTGTATGTCTATTCCCCCCTACAGCTGGTTCTTGTTTTCGTTCACCCTCACCATCACATAACAACAAGTTAGCCAGCAGCAAGCAATGGGAGACTAGAATTCAAAGATGAAAAATTGACAACCAGAAATGGACAAAAATTGACAACTAAAGACTTTTTTATAATGTAAATGCACTGCACTGTTTGCTTTGTGTCCTCCCCTCCTGGTCTTGTGAGAGACACTGACATCAGTTAAAAATATTCATGTACTCGTGTTCCACTACGTGCAGTCTGAATCGATGGATGACATGTTTAAGCACACAATTGAACATAAAGCCATCATATAGAAACATTTCCCCAATTACACATAAAATATACATGACTTCAATTCAATTTTCAAGCCAAAATGAAACCTTCTCTAATTTCACCTCTAGATATTTGTATTTGCTGATGTTGCAGAAGACGGAGATCTTGGGGTTTTGGACTGTTGCTTGGATAATAGATGAAGACAAGAGAGAGTGTGACATGAGTACCTCAAGGGGATGGGTGCTGGATTTGCAAAAAAAAACAAGGTAGAATCGTCACACATACAATACATTCGTACACGGCAGCTTTCTGATGTGCAGATTTCTCTCTCTTTTTTTAAAATCTTGGCTGTTGCTTCGATTCAACAAGCAATTTTGAACGTATCACCTCAGAACCGTTTATGCACTGTTTTCTTGCCATTTATAGACAAATGATTGACTGGATAATCAAGAATTTAATTGGTAGATCAATATATAAGAGAAATGACTCAAGCAGGTTTTTCCCTATTACTTACTTTTGTGAAAGTAATTCGACATGCACCTCTGGAGCAGAGATGCTGCAGAGTCGGTATACAGATGAGAAAAAGAATGAATTTGGTTAATTCCTTGTTGGTAGAACTTGATTTGTTCATTTATTTAGGAAGTGAACATTTTTGTGGATCACAGGAGCAAATGATGAAGAATTTATGGAACAATGCCACGGCCAGAAAAAAACATGTCGCTAACTTGATAGCATTTTGGGCTGAGAAACGTCACCGTTCTAGTGTGAGCTCATCAACAGGAAAGTCAAATCAGTTGTGTTGACGTCTGCTCTCCGAAAATATAAACTGAAAGCTGCATGCAGGTGCTGGTTTTATGAAGCTGCAGCGGTGGTTCTCAAACTTTTTCCCTGTAATGTACACTGTTTATGTTTTAAGCCCAGGAGTCCTCTTAAAGAGGTGATATTTTTAGCCAATAAAAAAGTCTGTGTAAAGAGATATTGGCGCTGGTCAAACAATGTTCAATTTAATAAACTTTGAAGCTAAAACAAACATCACTGCTACGTCTAAATGCTTGGAGGTATAGTTTGTAGCTGATCCCAACAAACTTCATAATTAACATATAACCAGAAAGTTGGGGTGCTTACCCCCTCTGTAAGAAATAAGGACATGCTAACTTCTTTAGCAGAAGGTGAAGGGGAAACTCTCCATTAACATTCCCGCATTTATGTACTGACTGAAAGAATGAGATCTGCACTTCCATAAGTTGCCTGGTCTGCACCATATTGTGCCAGTTTCCCATTACTGCCGGGTCAAGAGCTTCAGAGAGTGACTATGAGTGCATTTGTGGCTCCTTCGCACCACAGTGATGCAGTATGGCTGCATGACGAGTTCCGGGGAAACAAGAGTAGAACCTTGGATCCTTAAAGCTACAGTGTCACTTCTTAAGGAACAAAGTAGACTGTGCTGTTACTAACTTGTTCAGATAAAATGATCATCTTACAAATTGTACCCTTTTGCTAAGTTGGGCTTGTTCTTCACAAAAGAAACCCCAGTGATAAAACTCTTTCTTAGTTTCTTTGCTTGTTTTGATGAGCCATGGCAGAAAAAGAGGCCTTGCAATTAACAGCAATTAATAAAGTACTGAGTATTAAATGTAGTTCATCAATCTTGAATGTACATTGTTTTTGTATTAATATTTAAAATAAATTCTCATGTTCACCCTGCAGTACTCCAAATTACCCCTAGAGGTACATGTATCCTGATTAAAGCAACAATGAGCTGCAAAGCTAACAATGCTAAAAAGCTCAAAGTGGAAACTATTATAAATCTTATTGATTACAAACTCATTGATAATGAGATGTACTTTGTTTTGTACCAGAAGAAGACACTACCCCATGCAGATGTGCACTGATGCAGCGGTTCTAACAGTGAGCGAGTCGGCTGCTGATCTGGCCTAAATATTTTCCTGTGTATGCGTTACTGTACCTGCAGAAAGGCTGTGAAATGCAATGCACCGTGTTTATGAGTGGCTTGGCAGGCTGCCGGCGCTGCTCGGAGGGGAAACAGCAAATGAAAAGTGTGTGTGTTTTGGAGCATGAGAGAGAGGATGGCGTGTGTGTGTGTGTGTGTGTGTGTGTGTGTGTGTGTGTGTGTGCGTGCGTGCGTGCATGCGTGCACGCGCTCTGTGATCACTGGCATATTTAGACTAATCATTGAAGAGGGGGAGCATGTGTCTCCATGAATATGATCTGCACACTGCTGCTGCTGCTGTGTGTGTGTGTGTGTGTGTGTGTGTGTGTGTGTTCTGTTTCACTGTGGATGTGTGGATGTGCTTGCACACATGTTTGTGTATCCATTTGCAGAATTATACACACACTCACACACATTCATGCTGAGAGAGACATGAACTGAAAAGAAGATGGGGAGGGGGGTGAACACGAAGAGGTTTCTAAATCAGAACCAGAAGTTGGGACAGAGTGACAGAGCAGAGACAGAGAATTGGGGGGGGGGGGGGGGGGGGGGGGGGTGTTTTGTGTGGTTGTGTGCGAGTTTTGCAGAGCTGTACAGCCTGGTCTGGTCAGTCTGTTGGACTGTAGAGGTGAGGGACGGGAAAGTAGTGTGACTTGAATTGGGTGGAGGCAAAGAAGGGTGAGGTGCAAAGAAAACAACCCCTCTTCCTGCAAACAGTTAGCATGTTTCACCTCTTCGCTGTTAATGTTTGCTGCTGAGTGGAGACTTGTGCCAAACCAAAACAATAGAGGCATCTTCTTTTTTCTTATAAATCTCTCCACTATTACATCCTCTGTTCTTCTCTGTCACTGCTTCCCTACTTCTGTCTGTTGCTGCCACTCCCCGCCTTTATCTTCATGCCTTACTCCTTGTGTGTGTGTGCGTGTGTGTTGTCCCCTCTCTGGGTCTCTCTCTGTGCGTGCCAGTGCTGTGTTATGCTGGCTGTGGATATTTCTGTCAGCCTCTATTTATTTATTGATGGCGATGCTGGTGAGAGTTCGCCAGCCTACATGTGTGCTTGTGTAAAGAAGAGAAAGTGAGGTGCTCTCCTGAAATCTTAACCTTCACTCCTCTCTATGACTTCTCCAGTGTAAATATTTGTCAACCTCCATCCTAATGACCAACCCAGGAAGTGTTGTCTTTTTGACCTCTAAATGGCCGGATAGGAACTGCTCTCTGCTCTCGGTCTGGTCTCTTGTGAAAGATGAAAGGCTGGTGTCACTGAAATGGAAGTTTAAATCATCCATGAAAGAACACCTCTCTGACACCACTGTCTCTGACAACAAGCTATGGCAGGCTATGAGCTGCGCTGCTTGGCAACCGAAAGAGTTCCTGGAGGCAAGAATGCAAATAGAGCAGATTAATGTCAGATCTCATAGGCAGTTCTGTACTGCAGAAACTTACAGACCGTTTTACAGCGACCCGCACGCATGTTCTCAGACCACCTAACTGCCCCGAGAGGACCTTTTTCAGGGTCATTTTCAGGGTAGGTGCATCAATGAAAAGCTGCTGTGCTAGGCTTGACGCTGACTGGTCCACATCAGACACACCAGTGGATTGAGAGCATTCCAAACCTTCAGAAACAAATTTTCAATGAAGGGAACTGATGTTTGGCTTATGTTCCATTTGGCTCTTCTTCTCCTTGTTGTAACTAGGGGCATCTGAATTAATGCTGTCACAAAGTTTTCATCCAGCTTATGAGTTTGCACTACTACAGAAAGGTTGGTTAGGGGGCTGTTCCTACAAGCTCTTGCCTAGTTGGTTCCTGTGGTGGAGGTCTGCCAGTCCAACAATGGCTGGTTACCTCTCAGTGTCTCACAAGGCTGCCATGGGACGATGTAGTAGGCTAGAGAGAGAAACATCTCTACAAACGACCAAGTTCCAATTGTCAAAACCATCTGCTTTGGGGCCTCCACTACCCTAGCATTAATGTTAGCAGTGCTAGCATAGCCAGTTGCCATGCTCGTGCCCTGTGTGGAGGTAGAGGCATCTACAGCAGGTGGATGAATGTGTTTGTGGTATTTGTGCACAGGGTTTATGTTGGTGTTTTGTCCAATTTGCTACTGATAAATACCTGTGAGTCATTTGACAGTGGAAGAAATGCTGATTGTACACTTTCCTATTGCTGACAAAAGGCAGATGTGGTTGGCAGGTGGTAGAGGCCCATCGTCCAGTTTGAACTGGGCATTTTTACCGCCGCCATCGAGGTAATGTGATCATGACTCATTTTTCATTGTCATTTGACTGTGAGGACTGTGTCAAAACCATGAGGCTTATTTTCACCAAACTTGATAGAGGGGTGCAGCATGGGACAAGGAAGCGCCTATTGGGTTTTGAGGGGTCTGTCTGCAGGGTGTCCTGGTGGAGGTATGTGTGTGAGTGTGCGAGTGCCCTCTAGTTTTCCTGAGTTTAGATGCTTCAAGCTCTGGGTGGCCTGGCACCTATGCTGAACACTGGGAATCCTGAAAAAAACGACCCTGTTCAGACCTGCCATTCACATTAGGGCACTTTTATGAGTAATCTTTCCCATATGGGTTTATGTAAAACAAGGTCTACCAATGTAATGTGCCTCCACATCACTCTTATTCCCATCTATTCCTATCACTTCCCCACAACACTTCTACCACTCCCTTCCTTACGTCTCCTCTCTTATTCAGCTACTCTCTCACTTAATTTTTCCTGACTGTTTTTACCCTCTTGTTTTAGCCATTTTCTCCTTCTTCTGAGTCTATATTTCCCCCAGGGCCCTTGGAGTTTCAGAGAGTCCTACAGACCATCCATTGTCTTGGGAATGTGGTTCCCTGCCTCACCTCTCAACCTCCTCCTCCTCCGCCCCCTGTCTGGAGGGAGACAGGGTGAGGCGTTGTTAGTTCCCAGGTCCTCAAGGCCACTGGGTTTAAAGGCTTGTGTCTGACTAACCGCAGGACGTGCACAAAGACAACCTAAAGGCCTAAACTTGGCTGTCAGACAGTGTTTGACACCTGTGTGTTAGAGATGATCACTCTGGTTGACAGTTGAGGAGAACAGGCATCAATATCAATATTATGAAGAGAATCAAGCTATTCAGATAGCTTTAATAAATGTTGACAATGGAGAAAAAGTGCTCCAAAAGGTAAAAAGTTCATGGTTGCAGCATCTGTTGTCAGGCTGACTGACAGGCTGCTTTATCGTCAATGCTCTGTCTTTATGTTCTCTCAATCTATGTGTGATTGAGGGAATGACGCATCATGAAACACAATAAGATCCTCTCTCCCTCTCTCTCAGAGCACATCTCTGAAAGTGTGAAATCTTTCTGTGAATTTCTATATTTATCAAAACATTTCAATCTGATTGCATTGGTTTTGGCCTTCTTAGATGGTGATGGAGCTGGTCCATATGTTGGTGCCTCTGGGATACTAAATAGAATACAAAATTTTTGCGCGTGTATGTGTGTGTTTGTGTGTGTGTGTGTGTGTGTGTGTGTGTGTGTGTGTGTGTGTGTGTGTGTGTGTGTGTGTGTGTGTGTCGCTGTGTGCGTGTCATACACCCAACCCCCAATGTCTGGTGCTCAGGAGGACTTCTCCTTTGGGAATGCCTCTTCCTGCCTAGCTTGACACACACACACACGCGCGCACACACACATGCACACTCTAAAATAGAAATGGGGAGAGTGGATCAGACTGGCGTGAGATGGTTTGAAATGTCTAGTCTGTTGGTAGCTAATCATAAGTGCCATGCTCACACACTCCACTCAGCGTCAGGATCTGGTGTGAATGTCAAATGTGCAGGTGAACACAGTCAAACTGAGCTCTAGGCTCTAAGACTGGACTCAGTATTTCTCTCATTCACAGAACAGTGTTTACTCAGCTCATTTTAGCACATTATGCAGGATAATATATGGTAATTCTTAAAGTGTTTTAAGCTAAAGACGTCTGACTCCAGCTTTGAGGTCCACCGTGTTGCTCCAGGCGTTATGGAATATATACAGCCAGGCTCTCACTTTCCATTTTTAATGTTCAGACTATAAAGTACCACAACTTCTCTCTCCTTTTCATCTGGCACCTTCTTCAGCTCTGCAGGAATAAAATCCAGTTGTGTGAGCATAACATGAGAAATAAAAAAAGAATTAAAAAAAAAAGCAGGAAGAAGTGAGCGATGAGAGAATGCCAAAGACTAAGGAGGAGGTAGATATTGCTAACA